>NC_089771.1:34365383-34395383 GCF_040412425.1 Macrobrachium rosenbergii
GCGGGCGGCGTTTGAATCCGGAATTTCTTGGTATTCCAGCCTACCATTTTATTGGAATATAAATTCAGGACCGGTGGTCGTTGTTCCTCTCTCTCTCTCTCTCTCTCTCTCTCTCTCTCTCTCTCTCTCTCTCTCTCTCTCATATTACCAATTGATGAAAGCTATTGATTTTTCTACGTTTTTATTGTTCTGCGATAATAAACCCACATGGTAGGCTTAACTCTTTTAAAACTTTATTATTGTTTTTAGTCAGGAAGGAACCTGATCATCGTTTCAATTAAACTTCGCCCATTCTTTTCTTCTTACCTTTGTTTTGAAAAGGTCAGTAGTTGGTTTGAATGTTAACCTTTTTAATTTAATGTAAAAGAAAACTACTTTGCCGGTTTTGTCTGTCCGTCCGCACTTTTTCTGTCCGCCCTCAGATCCCTAAAACCTACTGAGGCTAGATGGCTGCAAATTGGTATGTTGATTATCCACCCTCCAATCATCAAACATACCAAATTGCAGCCCTCTAGCCTCAGTAGTTTTGATTCTATTTAAGGTTAAATTTAGCCATAATCATGCGTCTGGCAACGATACAGGCCAGGCCACAACCGGCCGTGGTTAAAGTTTCATGGGTCGCGACTCATACACCATTATACGGAGACCACCGAAAGATAGATCTGTTTTCGGTGGCCTTGATTATAAGCTGTCCAGAAAACTCGATTGCGCCGAAGAAACTTCGACGGATTTTTACGTGCTTTGTTAAGATTTTTGGGATAAGACGCCGTGTTAGATTTCGGCTTACGTGAGGAGTATTTGGGGAGGGTGGGGGGCTAACCCCAGACCAGGGCCCCAGACCAAGTCTCTCTTTTCCACGGTTGCCAAAGCGAGCGAATAATTTTTTTTTTTTTCCATAATTGGTATTGGATTCTCATAGAAATCCGTAACCGGGTTCCATTGCAAATTCATACCGCGTTATCAGAGGGGAAATTGATATCAGAATTCCAATGGAAATTAGTATATACCTTTGCTGCTTTGGAAATATAATACGCGGGTTCATTTTGGATGCCGGGGCATATGGATGCCCGGGAAATTTGTTTTCAGAGGAAATATTTGATTAAATTCCGCTGGAAACTGATTCCCAGTCACTTAGGTGTATATAATTCGGTTTCCTAGTCACGTTTAGGTTCAATTTACCTGCTTGCTTTCAATTGCTGAATGTTTTTTTCAAAGGATTTTTTTTAAAGGTGATTCAAGGGTAAGCATTCCTCTTTTGATGGCTTGCTCGAAACCTTGTTCTCTGCGACGCCACTTTCCCATACGAAAGGAGTTACTTTTAAATTTTCAGTTGCTGAATATTTATTTCAAAGGATTTTTTTAAAGGTGATTCAAGGGTAAGCCTTCCCCTTTTGATGGCTTGCTCCAAAACCTTGTTCTATGCGACGCCACTTTCCCATACGAAAGGAGTTATTTCTATTCTAGTCATTTCTCAGTTTCACACTTCTTGGGAAGTCCGATGGGATGGGCAACTTATTTGTGCTTTTATGTACCCAAGGCCAGAATTATTTATTTTTTTTTTATTTTGGCATATAAAATGTACGTGATATCTAGAACCATTTTACCTGCGGGTTCTCTGCTGGTCATATCGGAATTGGAATGTAGAGTCCAAAGGCCAAGCACTGGGACCTATGAGGTCATTCAGCGCTGGAAGGGAAATTGAGAGTAGGTAGGTTAGAAAGGTGTAACAGGAGGAAAACCTCAAAGCAGTTGCACTATGAAATAATTGTTAGGGGAGGTGGACAGCAAGATGGAAGAAAGATACTATGAATGGAGGTACAGTAAGAGGAACGAAAGGGGTTGCAGCTAGGGGCCGAAGGGACGCCGCAAAGAACCTTTAGTAATGCCTACAGTACAGATCGTGAGGTGCACTGCTGTCAATCACAGGATGAACAAATGCGAATATGAATTCTGACTGAAAATAGATCTGTTAAGTTCTAGCCGTTAATGTTAAGGTAATGCAGTTTCAAATTGAACAATGGCACAGAGCCTTACAAAGCCTTTTTAGTCGTTTTACTAAAGTGAATATTAGGGGGCAGCGACCCCCCGTGCAGAGGATAACAAGAACTTCATTCAGCTAATGGACACAACTGACTGAATCTCTTGCATCAGTTCCATGTGTGTTTCGACATTACCTCGTCAGCTGCAGAAGTTATTGCTCTCTCTCTCTCTCTCTCTCTCTCTCTCTCTCTCTCTCTCTCTGTCAAGAGAGACAGAAAGAAAGAGATTTATCTCTCTGACTTTTCTCGAAGAACATAGACTGTGCATTCATATAACTGACAAGTGCATCTCTCTCTCTCTCTCTCTCTCTCTCTCTCTCTCTCTCTCTCTCTCTCTCTCTCTCTCTCTCTGCAGTTTTCTTTCCTTTATTTTTGAAGAATTGGTTGGTATGAATCAGGGAAATTTTTTTTATGTTTTCCGTTTTAAAAGTATTTATGGTGTATTTTATTTTCTGAGTTAAGAGGTATTGCGTCATTCTCTCTCTCTCTCTCTCTCTCTCTCTCTCTCTCTCTCTCTCTCTCTCTCTCTCTCTCTCTCTCTCTCTCTTTCTCTCTCTCTCCCCGCCGCTAGATATACGGTTTAATATCCTTTCGCAACTGCGACTTGCTTTAATCCTTGCAAATGCGGTTCAATTGAAAATGCTCCATTCTGAGTTGGAAGGTTAAAAACTCTCCGTGTCAGAGACAATGCTATTTAAGTTTCATTTTCATATTGCGTGATGGTTTCGTTGATTGTTTTCGCAGTTATTTCTGTACGTGAATCTCTTTGAAATTATTCGTTCATATTGTCTTTGATTTTCATTTATTCCCGAAGCGTCAAGTGGAAACGGTAATTAAATTGCACTCGAGTATTTGAAAATTAATTTTTTTATATTTTATTGCAATTTTTTTTTAAATTTCGAATATAAACAAAATGTCAAACATCCAAAAATCAAACGCTGCCCTTACTAATATCTAAATATGTAAATGTTTATAATCCCCCCTTATAGATATGTACGCGTGTTTCGTTAAACCGAAAAAGTTGATCAAATTAAATTAATAAAAAAAGTCACGTTTTAATACGTTTTTTTGTATTTGTTTATTAATTTATTTTTCTTTTTTAAAGAGATCTCTTCATTCTGTATTTCGATATGAATAGGGTTCATCTTTTGAATAATAATAATAATAATAATAATAATAATAATAATAATAATAATAATAATAATAATAATAATAATAATAATAATAATAATTATTATTATTATTATTATTATTATTATTATTATTATTATTCTTTGGAAGCGTGAATTTCAAGTCAGTGGCCCCTGTGGTGGGCTTATTCCATATGAATAGGGTTCATCTTCTGAATAATAATAATAATAATAATAATAATAATAATAATAATAATAATAATAATAATAACAATCATGTACGTAGCTTTGAATTAGAACATACAAATGGTTCTCTACGCTGTCTCTGGCGCTAATGCTTCTTTGTAGGGAGAGGCAGAGGGTACGAGAAAGAGAAAGGAACCAGTTATAATATGCAAATCCAGTCCGATTAACTTTGTCTTTATGTAGACAGCAGGGGCATTGCACACTGTAGATAATCTGGGTCGCTTCGATTTTCTATTTTGTCTTTTTTTTTTTTGCTATTTTACTTTCTCGTTTATTGGGATGAGGACTAGATTAAGTGTCATGTTGTCGTAGCAAAGAGGAAGTGGTTATGCGAATTTCTGTTTTTTTTTTTGGGAATGAAATGATTTGGGTATTGGGCGGACTATATTTTGCAGAATAGGGGCTGTTCTCTCTCTCCTCTCTCTCTCTCTCTCTCTCTCTCTCTCTCTCTCTCTCTCTCTTTTGTTATGTCTAAACATACACACACGCTATATATATATATATATATATATATATATATATATATATAATATATATATATATATATATATGTATATATATATATACAGTACATACATACATACATACATATACACACACACACCTATATATATATACATTATATATATATATATATATATATATATATATATATATATATATATATATATATATATATATATATATATATATATACAAATTCTTTCAAACTGTAAACTTTCCCAGCTTCATTCTGCACATCATTCATCAAGATATCTTTCAGCGTATTACCTTTCCAATCCTTCACCATCCATCTCTCTTCCACTCTTCCCTCATCCCTTCCACAGCACCTTATTCCTCTCTCGCCACCCATCGTGAATTTTCTTCTTCGCCTCCCTGATCCTCGTTCCCTTCTCTTCAGCCTCTCTCTCTCTCTCTCTCTCTCTCTCTCTCTCTCTCTCTCTCTCTCTCTCTCTCTCTCTCTCTCGATTCGGGATCGTGAAATGGCTCAGGAGTTTTTCCAAGGAGGTTTGGGGTGTGATGAGACCCTCATATTATCATATCAATTGCGTACAATATCCCCTCAGAGAAGGAGCCGATCGGGTCTCGGATGAAAACACCATCGAGGATTTTCAAATGCTCCTCGAAATCAGCGGGATCTATTATATATATATTTTTTTTTTCATTCTGGGAGTTTTTGTTCTCTCTCTCTCTCTCTCTCTCTCTCTCTCTCTCTCTCTCTCTCTCTCTCTCTCTCTCTCTCTCTCTTTTCGGTGATATGATGTGCATAAATAATTTCAGATATTTTCAGTGATATGGTGTACATAAATAATTTTAGATGTTTTCCAGTTTAGGGATGTTAGAATGTCCGTTTTTATTCTCTCTCTCTCTCTCTCTCTCTCTCTCTCTCTCTCTCTCTCTCTCTCTCGATCTCTATGCTTGTACATAAATAATTTTAGCTGTTTTCAGTTTAGGAATGTTGGAATGTCTCTCTCTTATTCTCTCTCTCTCTCTCTCTCTCTCTCTCTCTCTCTCTCTCTCTCTCTTACACACTTCAGCGGTGACTGACAGATCTTTAAGACTCGATTATACAGTAATCATTAATCGGCAAAAAAATATTAAATATTTTTTTTTTTCATTTTTTCCTCTATCTCAGTCAAGTTATTTGACAAACTTAGAATATGCAGATTATACTGCCTTAATTGGCAAATACACCACAGTATTTATAAACCTCGCTTAATTAAGTGCTCCATATATCTAGGGAAAGGGGACTCAAAATAAATCTTAAGAAAAAAAGGGTTAACGAAGATATACTAAGGACAGAGAGAGAAAATAGCAGTTAGATGAAGAAAGGATTAATGAGGTTGAATCACTCGGATATTTAAGAGCAGTAATAATCCAACGCAGCTTCTCTTGATTCGGAATTAGCGAAAGATTCAAAATTGCAAATTAGGCAATATGCGTGCTAAATAATATCGGAAGTCTTCTCACCTCTACCTAACTAGTCAATAATCTTCATATTCAATGGTTCTGTGAAAGGAGGGCGAGTTTTCTGTACAGCCGCTACGGCGTGTAATCAAGGACACCGAAAATAGATCTGTCTTTCGGTGGTCTCGGTACAATGCTGTATGAGCCGCGACCCATGAAGCTTTAACCACTGCCCGGTGGTGGCCTGGCCTATATCGTTGCCAGAGGCACGATTATGGCTAACTTTAATATTCAGTAAAATAAAAACTACTGAGGCTAGAGGGCTGCAGTTTGGTATGCTTGATGATTGGAGGGTGGATGATCAACATGCCAATTTGCAGTCATCTAGCCTCAGTAGTTTTTAAGATCTGTGGACGGGCAGAAAAAGTGTGGACAGAATAAAGTGCGGACGGACGGACAAAGCCGGCACAATAGTTTTCTTTTACAGAAACTAAAAATGACTCACAAGTATATTATTTACCTTCATGCCAGACCTGAATAATTCTCGTATCGTTATCGTGTACATATACATTATTAGAGCACTGCATTTCGAAATATTCCGGCGAATCTCTATTGAACTCGATGGAATTATGTTTCTGACGCTTCCGTTCGGCTTTGGAAATGGATATTTAATTACAGCTCTCGATATATCGGGAATTTTTGCAATAGGGGAATATATCTCTATCATAGGCTATTTGCATGTCTTTTTTTTTTTCAGCGCTCACAGGCAGTCATTACGAAATTATCCTCAGCTTAAATTTGCGCTTACGATATTGATATGTAGATCTGAACATTTGCGATTTCCTCCATGAAATATGACGCGCCGCAATATTTATGTTTTTGGGCATCGGGGCGTTTAACCATTTATCTTTTATATAATTAGATGAATGAGTAGAAAGCGTATGGGTTATTCAAAGGTTTTGGTTATTAAATAAAACAATTCTCCCCGTCTACCACTGTGTGGCGTCCGGGCTTAAATATTTGATTTGATAATGATAATAGCCTCAACAACAACGCTTATACTCCTCTCCTTACATTTCAATACATTTTTGTCTATTTGTTAATTCACTAATTTATTTTTTCTTTTTTAATGAGTGGGTGGGATCTTTTCTTTCTATATTTCCCTTTACACATCCTCTTACTTCCTAATGAACACCATATACTTTGTTCCGTATGAATAGGTTTCATCTTCTGAATAGTAATAATCATAATATCGTAGACAAAGCAAAACATTTCACATTCCCTCAAACCTGTTTCTATCTCAGCGTGTGTGCGTATTATTTTTACACCCGACGAAAGTGACGCAAATTTCCTTTCGAGGTCTGTCGAGAAAACAAAGGCCTCTGGTGAAAGTTGTTGATCTTTCCCCGAACTTCCTGGTCTTCAGTGTATTGGACGTTCATGAAGGAACGCTGCCTTACCTATCGTTAGACTGCTTCTGGGAACACGGAAATCCTGTTAAAAAGCGCTTGTGGAATTGGTGATGGTGTGCTGTTGATGGTGATAATAATGAGGTTGATGATTTTGATGTCCAGGAAGTCGGTTTTTTAATTGCGAAGTTAGGCAACGAAGTTTTTTTTTGTGTCAGTGAGTTCTTACGAAGAGAAATGATGTTTGTTAAGACAGGAGATTTTATTTTTTTTTTAACATAGTTTCAGTTAGTTTGTCGTTCTTTCACAATGCACAATTTGATACAGGCATGTGCAAGCTTCTCTCTCTCTCTCTCTCTCTCTCTCTCTCTCTCTCTCTCTCTCTCTCTACACTCTACACGCACACACAATATATATATGAGTAAAGTCATTGTTCATATTTTTTATGCTGACTTGTTAACACAACACACATATATATGTATATATATGTGTGTGTGTAAATATATATATATATATATATATATATATATATATATATATATATATATATATATATATATATATATTAGATTTATTGTCAAAGTGATTCCTCTTGTAAAATCATTTTCTATTGTGTGTGTGTATGCATTTATGTATGTAATTTATGTATGTAATTACCTGTGTACCGTTTACATTTTAAACCGCAAATTCGTGTGGGCGGCCACTTCCCCCACCCCTGACCGTAATTGAATGTGTAATTCGCGATCATCGAATCTCAAAAACGAACGATTTGACGAGGCTTTTCCTAATTCATAACCCGGCGCATTTGCCATTTCAGACGCTTGCATTATTTTGGAGCCATTATTGAATTATTTTGCTCCATATTATTCAGTAGAATCGCGCAAAAAACATATACCCATTGGTCTGATTTCACCATTAATTCCCATTAACTCGGTAATGAGATATTTCCGCAAATGTGAAGTAACTTTTTTTTTTTTTTTCATTTTAGTGGAGTCTTCTCGTAGAAATTGGTCGTTTTTACAAATAGGTTACTGCTGGGGATAATGGCCACGCATGGCATTGAGTTTAAGTGCCAAAAATAATTTGAAGAGGAGGTCCTTTTTTTGTGCGGGGGAGTGGGCTGTGTTTACGGTTTGGCATTCCTTAACACACATAGACACATATACACACGTATATATATATATATATATATATGTGTGTGTGTGTAATGTATATATATGTATATTTATATATATACACATATATAATATATATATGTGTGTGTGCGCGCAAAGCATCATGCTTTATTCAAGCACATGCGAGCGTCATTTCCATACAAGCACCCGCCTATGAAAAGCAAAAACCATAATTCACAAACGTTTGTTTCTAATTGATGGAAGCAATAATTTCCACATCCCCAGAACCCACCACCGCCATAACCCACCCACCCATGAACCCAAAATTCAGCGCATACCAAAAAAAAAAAAAAAAATGAATAAAAATGAAAAAAAGAGGTGACAAATGGCCTCACTCTCAATACCCGAATACGTTGTTAACTGCGGAATAAATTTCAATTGTGGATTAAGGGTTATCTCCGAAATGACAGGTAGCTTTCCGCGTAGGTCATTAATAATCATATTTATCAATAATTATATTTCTGCCGTGACTAAATTACAGGTTTTTATCCGGTGTGATTGGATATGGAGGGGCTTAGGATGGAAAACTACAGGAAAACAAGAATTGATTATGTATATTTTTTCAGTGTTCGTGATTTTGAGATGGCTTGCACTTTGCGAAGCTGTCTAAGTATATGACAGTAATTGCGTATATAATTAGAAACATATCTGAGGGGAGTCATAATTGTTATAACATTTAAGATATGTATAAGAGAGTTGAAGGGTGTTAGAGAGAGAGAGAGAGAGAGAGAGAGAGAGAGAGAGAGAGAGAGAGAGAGAGAGAGAGAGAGGGTGTTAGGGAGGAGAAAGAGGGAAAGAGCCAGGGGAGAGAGAGAGAGGGAGCGAGGGAAAGAAAGAGTGAGAGGGAGAGGAAGTGAGAGAGAGGAGGCATGCAAGTTAGGGGAGCAGAAAGAGAGAGAGAAAGAGAGAGAGAGAGAGTAGAAAGGTTGTTAGCGGGGAGAAAGAGGGTGAAAGTGTGTGGGGAGAAAGAGGAGAGAGAGAGAGAGAGAGAGAGAGAGAGAGAGAGAGAGAGAGAGAGAGAGAGAGAGATGGAGAGGAGGTGAGAGAGTAGAGGTGTTAGGGAGAAGAAAGAGGGAAAAGGAGAGAGAGAGAGAGAGAAAAGAGAGAGAGGATGGGAGCGACGCACCACAACTAAAATAATGTCAATCAATTTTATCACCTTATGACAAGGATCACATCCAAATATTGCCATTCGATAACTAGAAAAAAAAAAAAAGATATGTAAAATTAATGAGATGATCATCTGGATCCCAAACACCTCTGATGATCATCAATTATCTCTCAGGATAATGCGAACCCCGAGGGCGCGTCAGGAAAAACAAACTGCTGTCATTAGCGTCACAAAATTACGGGTCATTATTCCCTGCAGGTGACTCTGTTGACTAAAAGCCCATTAGGGACTCATGATTTTTTTTTTATTTTATCGAAACCTTTCTCTCTCTTCTTTTAATATCCTCCCCTTAATTCCCATTATTATTATTATTATTATTATTATTATTATTATTATTATTATTATTATTATTATTATTATTATTATTATTATTCACAAGGTGAACCCTATTCATATGGAACAATCCCACCAAAGGGACCAATGACTTGAAATTATTATTATTATTATTATTATTATTATTATTATTATTATTATTATTATTATTATTATTATTATTATTATTATTCAGAAGGTGAACCCTATTCATACGGAACAAGCCCACCACAGGGGCCGTTGACTTGAAATTATTATTATTATTATTATTATTATTATTATTGTTATTATTGGAAACGATATAGGACGGGCCACCACCGAGCAGTGGTTAAAGATTCATGGGCCGCGGCTCATACAGCATTATACCGAGACCGCCGAAAGATAGATCTATTTTCGGTGGCCTTGATTATACGCTGTACAGAAAACCCGATAGCCGCGAAGAAACTTCGGCGCATTTTTATTTTCATTTTATTTTTTTTATTTTTTAGCATTATGAGTTAAGCGAGAACATGTATGAGGTACAGTAAAAGGAACTCCTTACATCTTCTCATATGCTCATATTCTTGAAAAAAAAACGGAATAAAAAAAATCATAATTCATTATATCATATTCATAATGATCTTGACATACATTATCTTCATCATACACTTACCTGTTGCTCATATTCCAGATATTCCATATTCCAGATACTCTGTATTCCAATATGTGTCATCATTTCTGCTGATCGGTTACAGACTCAGTAATTACGTAACTTGGACTCATAATAAATTCATCTCGACTAAATTCAGTTAAATCCAGAGTGCGCCTGATTCTCTGGGGGTCTACGGAGCCCCTCAATGATTCAGTCTACTAAATCCAGGATTTTGGGAAACCTTCGCCCCTGATTGCGCAGTGAGAAGAAGAAGCCTTTGAGCTTGTCTGTTTAAGACTGAAACGGAAAGAATTATAATCTAAAGCTTTTAAATATTAAGCAAAAATAAATAAATAAATAAAACTTCATTAAAACCCAAACAAAAAAAAACAGAATACATTAGCTAGCCTGAGTACGTCAGTCTGATATTCATTACACACAAAAAACATAACAAAGAGCTTCTATCGAAAGACCTCGCATCCCAGAAACGGCATGAAAATATTTGTGTCGGAACCCGGGGAAGGAAATTCGTTCCCCTTTTGATGGCTTCATACGGGGGCTCTGGGAATTGGTGGGTCCGAATTAGCGGATGGGGCGAAAAACAAGTTGGATTTTTTTATTTTATATATATATATATATATATATATATAGCATATATTTTTTTTTTTTTTTTTGAAACTTGACGCTTTCCATTAATGGAGGAGGGAACAGGGAGAGAGAGAGAGAGAGAGAGAGAGAGAGAGAGAGAGAGAGATCATAAAAAATCCAGCGTCAAGCCGCCCCCGACCGCAGAACCGGAACCTGAGAAAACTCGAGATATCAGAGAGATGGCGACACGGGATGAATAAGTATTCCTTTCTCTCTCTCTCTCTCTCTCTTCTCTCTCTCTCTCTCTCTCTCCTCCCCCTTCTTTATTATTCAGGGGGTGCTCCTTCTCTCTATTCGTTAACCGGGTCAGACCTCAAGACAATTTTCAGACTCGTCAGGATGAGTCCTCGCAACAATTCTTTATTGGCTTCAATTTTGCCTCCTCTTCCTCCTCCTCCTCCTCCTCCTTCCAACCCCTCTCCTCTATTTTCCCTCCCTCCTGCCACCTCCCCCTCCTCCTCCCCCCCTTAGCAACATATATAAAGTTTAAGCTGATTTTCTACAAAAGTTAATAATCATCCCGAGGACTTCTCTTCATGTTTACCAACATCGGCTAAGTTTTACCAGATTCTGTTTATCCTGATAGACACACTTATACTTTGACACACACACACACACACATATATATATGTGTGTGTGTGTTTGTGTGTTTATTTATAGACAGACAGAAACAACATTTATAAAAACAAGAGTTGGAAAACATTTCCTTCCTCCATGTATGTGAGCATGAAAAAACTGACAATATAAATATTCACAGAGATAAGATAGGCGCCATATATATATGTAGACTATATTAATCTGCCTGATATATTTATACACATAAATATACATTTTGTGTGTGTGTTTGTTCCATCAACTTCCTCCCAGCCCAGAAAAATATTTGCAAAAACAACAACGATGAAACTTTCCTGGGGGATTTTGAGAGCATGAAAACTGATCAAGATTCACAGGATCGACAGCTACTTCCATTAGTTATCGCTACTTCTTAAACTGCCTGAGGGGAAAGGATAAAATTGCTTTGACTGTGACCTCTCTTCCCACCCCTCCCCCTTTTTTTGCCCCCGAAAAAAATGGTTTAAATGATTATCCAACAGCAGAGAGAGAGAGAGAGAGTTTGAGATATTAGAGTGTGTGGTTTTATTTGAGGGAGAATTTCTGTTTTATCGGCAGAGAGAGAGTCCTGAGAGAGGAAATGGTTTGAGGGAGAGCTTTCCTCTTCCCAGGGCTCCCCCTCTTTTTTTTTTTTTGAGAGGGTCTGAGAGAGGGAGAGAGGAGAGAGAGAGAGAGGGAGGATTGGGAGAGAGAGAGAGAGAGAGAGAGAGAGAGAGAGAGAGAGAGAGAGAGAGAGGAAGCAATGGTTTGAGGGAGAATTGGGCAACTTTTGTCAGGGCAGAGAGAGAGAGAGAGAGAGAGAGAGAGAGAGAGAGAGAGAGAGGAACCAATGGTTTGAGGGAGAGTTTGGCAACTTTTGTCAGGGCAGAGAGAGAGAGAGAGAGAGAGAGAGAGAGAGAGAGAGAGAGAGAGAGAGAGAGAGAGAGAGAGAGAGAGAGGAAGCAATGGTTTGACGGAGAATTGGGCAACTTTTGTCAGGGCAGAGAGAGAGAGAGAGAGAGAGAAAGTGGAAGCAATGGTTTGAGGGAAAACTGAACAACTTGTCGTGGTAGAGAGAGAGAGAGAGAGAGAGAGAGAGAGAGAGAGAGAGAGAGAGTGGAAGCAATGGTCTGAGGAAGAACTGGGCAGCTTTTGTCAGTGCAGAGAGAGAGAGAGAGAGAGAGAGAGAGAGAGAGAGAGAGAGAGAGAGAGAGAGAGAGGGGAAGTTACAAGGATCCTCCAATATAATTGCCTTTTCATGCTAGTCCTTTTATTTCTTTATTTTACTTCATTTCGAATTGCGTTTTGGTAAAGGTTTAGATACTGTATTTTGATTATTCTTCGTTCGCCGTGAATTAGAATTTCATATCCGACGCCAGACAGAAAATTGGATACAAAAATCGACGGAATAAATTTGCAGCCAAACAATTGAGAAAAAATGTAAATTGCAGTCTGGTCGTTAGTCAGCCTTGAGGTGGTGTATGGGGTGAACATAAAAATCCTCTGGTGGAATATTAATCCTGAAGTGTTCGTTAGAGGTGACATTTTTTAGGCCTCGCAGATAATCATTTTGAGAAGCTTTCAGTTTATATTCGTAGGAGCGAATCTGTTATTCTACGTTCTTGAGATTTTAAAATGGTTTCAATATTCGTCAGGTTTCTGTAAAGAAAATCAGACATAATTGCGGTGTCTAGTAATCTTCAAATGCTTAGGGGCTCGTTGCCACCTCATGCGGTGCACTGGTAGGCATTACTTGATGTTCTTTTGCAGCTTGCCTTCGGCCTTAGCTACAACAGCTTTCGTTCCTTTTACTTTACCTCCTTTCGCATTCTCCTTCTTCCGTCTTACTTTCCACTCTCTCCTAAGAGTTGATTCATAGTGCACCTGCTTTGAGGTTTTCCTCCTGTTACATCTTTCAAACCTTTTGCTGTCAATTTCCGTGTCAGTGCTGAATGACCTCATAGGTCCCAGTGCTTGGCCTTTGGCCTAAATTCTGTATTCAATTCAATCAATTGAATTAATCTTCAAATGGAAGGAAAAAAATCTTGCAGTTCTGGCCAGAGAGAGAGAGAGGAGAGAGAGAGAGAGAGAGAGAGAGAGAGAGAGAGAGAGAGAGAAACTGCTCCCCACGCGCACATTAATTTGACATTTTTAAAAAATTCCGTTTTCATTTCAAAGTGCGGCACCGTTCCATTCAGGAGCTGTTGCTGGAGATATGACCTGTATTTCACTTTTATATTCGATTTCTGACTCAGGCTGGCTGCCCGGCAAATGCTGGCGGGGGCGGGGGCGGGGCGGGGGTCGGCTTGCAGAGAATGCTGCTCCGGGCAGGACCTGTAACATTCCTCGGTTTGACTTACTAATGGACTTGTTGTTGTGTGTTTATCTCTCTCTCTCTCTCTCTCTCTCTCTCTCTCTCTCTCTCTCTCTCCAGAAGCAATCAGCAAAAGGTATATACACTGATGATGTGATATATATATATATATATATATATATATATATATATATATATATATATATATATATATATATATATATATATATATATATATATATATATATATATATTACTGAAACTCTGTCTTGTTTGCGTTCGAATGCGCTCTGGGAATCCCGGCGGCTTCTGGGGCTTTGGCCTAAAATTCTATATTCAATTCCATTCTATATACTCAAGGTCATAGACGCCACACCACATTAATGACAGGCCCGAGAGCAAACACTCAGTGTCCCAGCTGCTTCTCACGCCCTCTGAATCTCATTAAGGAAGACTTTCGTCAATGTGTTAATTAGAATTCAATGACATTCACTTAGTCTGCCTTTATGGGGCCGTTCGGTAATGGGGGGAGGAAATTCGCGCTCTGGCAGGCGATGATGTTATTGGGAGGCAAGTTGTGTGGGAGATTCCGAAGTCGTTTTCCCACTTGTTCCTGGGAATCGGGAATGCGAAGTTAGGGATTTAGTTGACGAGACGTGGGTGGGACGGGAAGTTTTGGTGGAGAAGTAAATTAGGTGGAAGTTGGTTTGTAGAGATATTTTTTTTAAATCAGGAAGATTTTATTAAATCAGGAGAATATTTTAAACTGTGAAAATATTTTTTTTAACAGGAAAAGATTTTTTTAGACCAGGAAAATATTTTTTTAAACCGGGAAAATATTTTTTGAACCGGTAAAAGATTTTTTTTGAACTGGGAAAAGATTTTTTTAAACCGGGAGAAGATTTTTTAAAACCGGGGAAATATTTTGTGAACCGGAAAAATATTTTTTAAACCAGGAAAAGATTTTTTAAACCAGGAAAATATTTTTTTAAACCTGAAAATATTTTTTAAACTAGGAAAAGATGTTTTTGAAACCATCAATAAATAGTTTCATATTTTGAATTCTTAGGGACAGAAGAGGAATGATACAAACTAAATTTAAATCTTGCAAATGCTAAAATATCTTCATTTGTGATAAAAATTTTTCGACAAAAATAACGGACTGACAAACAGACATACCAGCCACAAGCCATACAGACAGACAGACAGACATTCATAATAGGTAACTCTCTAAGAAGAAAATATGGATTCATATTCATGATAAAATTCATGACATTCAATTCAAAGGGAGAGAGAATGAAAAAACTAAGGTATTTTTAGCAACCGGGTTCAAACTTTTGAGAATATAACATACTTTTGATATTATTTTTTATTCCACTTGATTTGAAAGTTCATGAACTATCCAAGAGTTATTATTATTGAATATTATATATAGAATATTATATCTGTTTTGTATTACCGAGATAACGTCACGATATTTCTTATACCTTAAGATTGTTGATAGATAGAGAAAAGAATAAGGTATTATTATGATATATATATAATAATAGTATATTATATATATATATATATATATATATATATAAAATTTTACGCGCGCGTGTGTGTGTGTGTGCAGAATAAAATGAGCTAAATTTATAACATACTATTAATCGCATCCTGACGAGGATCAGGAAGCCTTCTCGAAATACGGCCAACATTCTCCCTCCTTTGTTTCATCAGCTTCTCATCGAACCTTCAATAAATCGAACTGCGGATCGCTTTCCAGCCTCACAAACATTAATGAATGACGCGAGGGGGAGCGGAATGGGGACTCTTACCACCTTTCCCAGCTCTTATCGACCTCCTCACTATCTCGCTAACTTATTCCTGCCATTCATATTCTCGCCACTATTTTCTTCGGTCACTTCCATTTGTTCTCTGGAAATACCCTAGGATCCGATAGTGGGGGTGGGAGGTGGGGGAGACGTGAGACGGGGAGGGGTAAATTGCCAGACCAGAGTATTTTCTCAGATTTTGCAATACGTTTGCAAGATGCAAGCTGGCGCCGCGAGATACGGAACTCCTGCTTCATCAGGCCCAAAGGAGAATGTATTCCTCTTCTCCAGCCGCCAGTATGAACGTCGTATTTCGTGGACAGAGAGAGAGAGAGAGAGAGAGAGAGAGAGAGAGAGAGAGAGAGAGTGGGCGGAGGGGAAAATGACATTTTTCTTGTGGGCAGAGGCGCGGAATAATATTCCTGTCGAAGAAAGAGACGGAGACAGAGAGATTCCTATAATTGTTATTGAGTTTAAAAGTCACACTACTTGGAAACTGATTTTTCATTTTGCTGCAACAGATTCATTTTCATTTAACCTCAAAGGACCACATGCAAAATACAAGCACTATTATTCCCTTGCCTGCAGGCACCTCTTGGATGTACTCAGGGGCAGAGAAGGAGAGGGTCCTATAATTGTTATTGAGCTTAAAAGTCAAAGTACCCTAAAACAAGTAAGAAATGCGCTGAAGTTTCTTCGGCGCGATCGAGTTTTCTTTACAGCCGCTACAGCGTAAAATCAAGGTCACCGAAAACAGATCTATCTTTCGGTGGTCTCAGTACAATGCTGTATGAGCCGCAAGCCATGAAATTTTAAACCACGGCCCGGTTGTGGCCTTTCCTATATTGTTGCCAGAAGCACGATTATGGCTAACTTTGTTTAAATAAAATAAAAAGTACTGAGGCTAGAGGGATACAATTTGGTGTGTTTGATGATTGGAGGGTGGATGATCAACTTACCAATTTGCAGCCCTGTAGCCTCAGTAGTTTTCAAGATCTGAGGGCGGACAGAAAAAAGCTCGGACAGAATAAAGTGCGGACGGACAGACAAAGCCGACACAATAGTTTTCTTTTACAGAAAACTAAAAAATTATTTCTTCTGTTTTATTGCAACAGATACATTAACATTTAGCCCTACAGGACCACAAGCAAAAATGCAAGCACTCTTATTCCCTTGCCTTCAGACACTTCTTGGATATATGCTTCAATTACCCGTTGCCCATCTTCTTGCGACTCTCGGCCGTAATGAAAAGAGACATTACATGTCGCATTACATTAATATCTTGCCAGAGTTATTGCTTCAGGAGGAGTAGGATTCCACCGTAAGTTGCAGAGTCAGCAATGAGGAATCTCGGCTGATGTAGAATCATTACCTGGAGGTTATATACGGAATCAGATTGGATTTCCATTTTGGAATTGCAATTGCTAATCGATTTGACGTTAACCGATCTGATTCGTCTTAGATTTTATTTTGCTTAGCTTGAGATAATAGCGTTGGATCCTGTAATTGTTATTGAAAGTATATATACAGTATATATAGCCGTATATATATATATATATATATATATATATATATATATATATATATATATATTTATTTATTTATTTATTTATTATGAAATGTATTAACTTACTCCTTGTTAAAAAGCTCCGTTTTTAAAGGGTACGTACCGTTGTGTTTATATGTCAATTGCTCCATTAAACAATTCAGTAACATCCAATTTAACGTTTTTGCAATACTGAGCTGAAAATAAAACGATTCTGAGCTGAAAAGTCACGAGCTAAAGGAATATATAATTATTTTGTACTATAAGTGTCTATAAGCAATTAAACCTGATATTATTATAAATGCATGACATCTAGAGGTGAATTGCTCATTTACTG
Source organism: Macrobrachium rosenbergii (assembly GCF_040412425.1). Lineage (NCBI taxonomy): Eukaryota > Metazoa > Arthropoda > Malacostraca > Decapoda > Palaemonidae > Macrobrachium > Macrobrachium rosenbergii. Next base: position 34,382,658 of record NC_089771.1, read on the forward strand.
AGACTATTTGCATGTAAATATCACAGCTATTTTTAATGAACGTATTGTTCTTCATGTCAGGCTCTTTCCTGTCCCCGGATGGGAGGAGGGAGGGGGTTGCTTCCCTCTGAGGTCTTCTATTCCTCCCGGGGATGAACGACCTTTCGATGGTATCAGTATCACAGTCAAGCAGCAACTGATATCGTCCAAGAGTGCGGTACGACAACGTCATGCATCATCTACGGTGCCAGGGGAAGGGGGCGTGGCCGAGTGAGATTCTTGAAATGCGCCGGTTATAGTCACGAGATTTATTAAGCGCCATTCGAAAAATATTCAGGAATTACTTAGAAAATTAGAGTCACATATTAATTTATGCTGGAGTTTATTTCAAGTTATAAGCTGAGCACTTCTATAAAATATTGGGACGTGACGTTAAGTGAAAAAAAAGTTTTCTATTTAATTTCAGTAACTTTCATGGCAGGCCATGTGACATGCTAAAAAATACATAACTGTATATTCATGAATATAAATTTTTGGGTGATTGCATAAATATTTATAAATATGTAATATATAATCTAAATATATATTTATAACATCTGACCAAATGTGCATAAATGTTTCGCTTCAGAGATAGACATAAAAAGTTTACATATAAAAACAAAGTAGGTAACCAGGGGGGAAAACATTTTATACCTGAAGGATAGCCTAAAAGAGAGAGAGAGAGTTAGGTCATAATTCTTGCAACTCGGAAAGAAGTTAAATATTCCAGCTAAGATGAAACGAAACATAATTCTAGTTGAAGTATGAGCCATTTATATTCGTCAGGCCTCCATATCCAAGAAGGAGCAGGCATGAAGCAATAAATTACTGATCGATTTGAAGTATATATATATATATATATATATATATATATATATATATATATATATATATATATATATATATATATATATATATATGTCATTTTTTTTTTTTTTTTTTTTTTTTGCTTCCCAGAATTTCATACCTGGACCAGAGGGACAACCAGATTCATTCTGATTACAAAAGGAGCAGTTGTACCCAAACGGACTGACTGTCTGTACCCAAGTTCACAGGAGCCAATTTCCGAAATAAGATTCGTAAAGATTATTTTCTTACAAATATTGCATTGCCAAGGGGCAATTTTTATCCGTCTTTATTTTATTGAATCATTATTGCAGTTTCATAATCCTCGACCGTGCGTCAGTAAATTTATATTTGAAAGAGAGAGAGAGAGAGAGAGAGAGAGAGAGAGAGAGAGAGAGAGAGATTTTAACTTCAAGTTTTATTTTAATTTTCTTTCTTATCTGAGACAGGACTTAATTTTCACTATACCCTTTTTACGTATTAAGATTCCAGATTCTCCTCTTTAATTTATGTCTTTATATCTGGGTGATTTACATAATAATTCCCTCTTTAGTATAAATTCCTTCCCACTTTTATTTAGTTATTCTCAGTCAGCTGATTTTTACCAAACCTGTTTATATATATTATAATTCCAGTCTCACTCTTTCTTAGTTTATATCTTGATATCTTGGTGATTTGCATATGCGGTACCTCTCTAGTATAAATTCATTTCCATTTTTAATTTATTATTCTTAGTCCTTTTTTTTTTCATTTTCTACATCACTTACAAGTTTTCCCGGAGAGACTCATTTTGAAGGCTATACTTCTCCATCGTCCTAACTTTTATGTGTTTTTAGTTTTCTGTAAAAGAAAACTAACTACTGTACTGAAGCTAGAGGGCTGCAAATTTGCATATTGATCATCCACCCTCCAGTCATCAAACATACCAAATTGCAGCCCTCTAGCCTCAGTAGTTTTCATTTTATTTAAGGTTAAAGTTAACCATCATCGTGCTTGTGGCAACGATATAGTTTAGCCCACCACCGGGCCGTGGTTAAAGTTTCACGGGCCGCGGCTCATACAGCATTATACCGAGACCCCCGAAAGACACATCTATTTTCGGTGGCCTTGAAGAAAACACGTTTCCTCAGTGCATTTTTTACTTCTTCTTCTTCTTCTTCTTCTTCTTCTTCTTCTTCTTCTTCTTCTTCTTCTCATTTCAGAGGAAAAATCGGGTCACTGCTGTCGGCTCGAGCAAAGTGCTCCCTGATGTAGGAGACACGTGGCTGTAACTATACGTAGCTACTTATCCAGCGGCTCTCAGGCTGAAATGTAAATTGAAAGTTATCAGGTTTCTTGAGGGGAACGCTGAGTACTCTCGTATATAAGACTCTAAAGGAGGCGGATGGGAGAGGGACTAAGATCCTGTCAGGAAGGATTTGGGATTTATTCTTGTCTTCGTGACACCGTAAGCTCAGATTATAAAAAGCCGTAAGGGGAAACTCTTAGAATAGATAAGAGTAAGGTAACTTGCAGATGTGTCAAAATGTTTAGGATAAACACACCAGATACACAGACATAACAGGTTAAAAATGCGCCGAACTTTCTTCGCCGCAATCAAGTTTTCTGTGCAGCCGCTACAGGGTATAATCAAGGCCACTGAAAATAGATATATCTTTCGGTGGTCTCGCTTTAATGCTGTATGAGCCGTGGTCCATGAAACTTTAACCACGTCGCCTGGTGGTGGCCTGGCCTATATCGTTGCCAGACGCACGATTTTGGCTGACTTTAACCTTAAATAAAATTAAAACTACTGAGGTTGGAAGGCTGCAATTTGGTATGTTTGATGATTGGAGCGTGGATGATCAACATACCAATTTGCAACTCTCTAGCCTCAGTAGTTTTTAAGATGTAAGGTCGGACAGAAAAAAGTGCAGACGGACAGACAAAGTAGGCACAATAGTTTTCTTTTACAGAAAACTAAAAAGGGGATTTCAGAGATGTTTCTCCCTATTCTCCCCAAAGAAAAGTGCTGATTCGGCACACGGCAGTCCTGCAAATAACGCCATACATTAGAAACACAAACTCAACGATTGTTTCTCCCTTTTCCTAACCCAAGAAAACTGCCGATTTTCCTAACGTATAGACACAGACGAAAGAAAACTCCCCGATTCGGCACACGACTAAAAATAAGTCATTGCAAACAGCGCCGATTCGGCACACGACAGTCCTGCAAATAGCGCCGTATAGACACAGACTAAACAAATATTTCTCCCCAACGAAAAGTGCTGATTCGGTACACGACAGTCCTGAAAATAACGCCGTACGTAAGACGCACCGACAAACAGTCTTAATGTAAGACACAGACACAGACTTAAAAAGCGAATATCCGAGATGCTTCTTCCCTTTTCTCCCCAGAAACGAAAATCCCTTCTTCCTGACCTTGCTGGGGGGGCTGGGGGTGGGGTGGGGGGAGAATCTTTATACACTGCGAATTCGACGTCTCTCACAGGAGACATAAATCTTCTTAGCAAGAGGGAATCCCGAGATCACGGAGGTAAGTTTACTTCTTTTGCTTTCTTGTCTTATCTGATCACTCCCGAAGAGAAGGTTTTTATCTTTCTTTTTCAGGCTAGCTGTCAGATATATATATATATATATATATATATATATATATATATATATATATATATATATATATATATATATATAGAAACAAGTAAAATATGAGCCGAATTTTCTTGGGTGCAATCGAGTTTTCTGCACAGCATATAATCAAGGCCACGGAAAATATATGTATTTTCGGTGGTCTCGGTATAATGCTGTATGTGCCGCGGCCCATGAAACTTTAACCTTCTCCCGGTGGTGGCCTGCACTATATCGTTGCCAGACGCACGATCATGGCTAACTTTAACCTTAATTAAAATCAAAACTACTGAGGCTATAGGGCTGCAATTTTGTATGTTTGATGACTGGAGGGTGGATGATCAACATACCAATTTGCAGCCCTCTAGCCTTGCTAGTTTTTAAGATCTGAGGGCGGACAGACAATAAGTTCCTTTTACAAAAAACTAAATTCGAAAAAAAAATCTTAATAAGAAAACGCAAAACAATTGGTCGTCTACCAGAAACAACAAGACGGGAAATTCTCTCATTCGTCGAAGCCGGATCTCGTAGGGCGTCCTCGGGATCCAGAGAAGGATTCTGGGGATCCTCAGGATCCAGAGGAGGATTCTGGGCGTCCTTTTTAATGTCTCCAACCGCTAATTGACACCTTGCGTCGAAGGGGCTTCCCTTTCAGCGCCTCTTTCTGCCTTATTGGAAATCCATTTTTCCCATTTTCAGTCGAGCAACACGTTTCTTGGGTGATGCCTCCTCGACGGAAGCGGGGGTGGAGGGAGATTTCGGTTCTCTTTTTGGGGAGGGGGGGTTCTTCCCCTCACTCGACGTCGACGAAGTATGGAAATTCGAAATATGAAAATTCTTAGTCGAGCGAATCCTTTTCCTCAAGCGACTGAAATGGATTCTCACTTTTTGAGGTCGATTTCACCTTACTCGACGTCGACTAAATATGAAAAAGATTCTACGTCAAACGCGTCCCCTTTCCTCAAGCGACGGAGATGGATTATCATTTTTGGAGGTCGATTTCGCCTCACTCGACGTCGACGAAATATGAAAAAAATTCGACGTCGAATTGGTTTAGAACTATGGCAGTTGCAACGGATTTTAATTCTCACTTTTTTTCTTAGCTCAGTTTCATCTCTTTGACAAATTGGTTTAGAATTGTGGCAATTTTGCTTTTCATAATTTCTCGCCCACTTGATGGCAAGCACCCGCAAGCATTCCTTGCCTTTATATTACGTTCCTGCCACGTATTCAATATTTCATAAATTATTTCAAAATATTTCAATATTTCAAAATAAGGAAACAAATAAATGTGTCTCCTCGCCCCTTCAAACTCATACGTGTGTTTACATTCAATGCATTTGTTTTACCAAATCTTCTTATTCTTGTTCTTCATTCCTTTTATTCCAAATGAATTACCACATTATCATCTCAAGTCACCTTTTCTCTTCCTTCTTCACGTGTCTTATCCTATTTAATCTTTTCGTAATTTTCAATATCTTCTTTCCTCTTAACACTACTTATTCCATAATCCTCTTATTATTGTCTTACAGACCTCTTATTTTTAAAACACTTCTGCTTTAATCTTCTCATCTTTAGCGACATTATCCTCTCTCATTCCTCTCCTATTCCTTCTTTTATCGAGCAAACTGTTCCGCGGAATCCTGCGTGGGATTACCATGGCGATAATTATCTGCTTAAGATCATCATTAAATCCCCGAGGCTTAAAATCCCAGGTATTACTTCTTCATTAATGAAGTGTTACGTGATCCATCAAGATCCTTTTCGCGAATAAATCCCAGGATTACGTCAGTGAATACTACTGGAGTTTGGGGAGAGAGAGAGAGAGAGAGAGAGAGAGAGAGAGAGAGAGAGAGAGAGAGAGGTTTGACATTTTGAAGGACAGAAAAACTTGTGATTAAGTTTTACACTCGGGAATTGGATGATTTGGGGAGAGAGAGAGAGAGAGAAGTTTGAAATTTGGGTGATCTAATATTAATGATAAGAAATGGATTGAGATAAAAGAAAGAGGATTTTTTTGGAAAACAATTCTCAATGAACATGAAAAAAAACGCACATTGAAAATTAGATTTTGAGAAGTTAATATTTGACCACGGTGGAAGTACATCACTTATATACATATATATATATATATATATATATATATAATATATATATATATATATATATATATATATATATATATATATATATATATATATATATATATATATATATATATATATAAAGAATGTATTTCCCTTATTTTCCATTTCCTTGAAATAACGAGAACATATTCATCCCCTTATTACTCACAACTCTGAGTATGGGAAAATATTGTAGAGGGTTTTTTAACCCCCGCCCTCTCCCCAAGGTCCAGACCAATGAGATTGTGCCCTCAGGTCAAATACTAATGAGAGAGAGAGAGAGAGAGAGAGAGAGAGAGAGAGAGAGAGAGAGAGAGAGAGAGAGCAATGCTTCGAGAATATACAGTATAAATATAGGAATGTAACTCCCGGTATTTTTGTTGTATAATCTATGTATTTCCGTTGTATCTCAAAAACGCAAGTTTGAATTTTCATGGAACTACTCTGAGAGAGAATGCTTTCCTTATTATTATTATTATTATTATTATTATTATTATTATTATTATTATTATTATTATTATTATTATTATTCAGAAGATGAAACCTATTCATGTGGAACAAGCCCACCAAAGTGTCCATTCACTTGAAATTCAAGCTCCCAAAGAATATTAAGGTGTTCATTAGGAAGAAGTAAAAAGAGGTAAAATGAAATACAGAAAGAAGAGATCTCACTCATTAAAAAAGAAAAAAAAATTAATAAATTAATATGTGGATAAAAATGTATTAAAATTCCAAGAGAAAAATATTGCATCTTCGCTTAAACTCCTGAATTTCCAATTGTATTTACCACACAGTCATATGTCTTCAGCATTAGCGTTGGATATCATTCGATGAAATAATTGATCAATGCATGAAATAATCTTCTTATTAAACTGAATAAATAATGAACTACAAAGAAATCTATTGCATTACCGATGTCATTCAGTTATCAAATATGTCACAATGAATGTTGGAACTTCATAGACATAAATCACTTGGAATCTGTCTAGAAATGGTGATACTACCATAAACCAAATTTTATTGCCTTAACTGCATATCCTACAAAAGTAATGCAAAGGTACTTATGGAACATTTCTTTATTCTGCTAGATTATAATATATAGCGACATGAATATTATTTTAGATGAAATCAATCTCCTCCTAATAGTGTTTAGGTTATTCATCTTGCTTTTATCGGATTTCGCATCGGATATTATGAGGGGCCATTTCAGCTCCTTCTCTCTCTCTTCTCTCTCTCTCTCTCTGAGAACTTCTTATCAAACTTGTCGTGCGTGAGGAATTTTTACTTGTTGCTTTCTTTAAGATAATGTGTCGATATTACGGGGAGTATTAATATTTAATATTAATATGTGATTCAAATATCCATTAAGTTTTTTTTTTTCTTTTTTTAAGCAAGAACAGTTTTGATAAGTCGTTTTTAAAAGTCACTGATTTCAAATAATGGAAATGGCCTCACAAAGATTTTGCAGTCATTTTAAGTACCTGATTGCTTCGTTTGTTATTGAAGGACATTATCGCTTTGCATCCGACCTATTAATAAAAATAATGGAAATGATTGAATGAATAAATAACAGCGTTTTGAAGTGGTTCTCAGCGATGGGGCATTCCACAAACGCAGGAATGAAATTTAAGTAAAGCAGGAATGGAATTTGAGTAAAAAAGGAATGAAATTTAAGTAAAGCAGGAATGAAATTTAAGTAAAAAAAGGAATGAAATTTAAGCAAAAAAGGAATGAAATTTAAGTAAAACAGGAATGGAATTTGAGTAAAACAGGAATGAAATTTTAGTTAAAAAGGAATGACATTTAAGTAAAACAGGAATGAAATTTACGTAAAACAGGAATGAAAATTACGTAAAACAGGAATGAAATTTACGTAAAACAGGAATGAAGTTTAAGTAAAACTGGAATTAAATTCAAGTAAAACAGGAATGAAATTCGAGTAAAACAGGAATGAAATTCACGTAAAACAGGAATGAAATTTACGTAAAACAGGAATGAGATTTAAGTAAAACAGGGAATGCAATTAGTAAAACAGCAATGGAATTTTAGTGAGCAGTTATGAAAACTAAGCAAAACCTTTACACTTTTGAGTTAATGGTCCGTAAACAAAATAACAGCCAGAATGCATTTAACGTGACATAAGCTAAATATTCAGAATGAATTCCCATTGATAATCACTCTAAACAAATGCTCTGGAAAACACTAAATTTTTCATCCCTGTATCATAAAAATTTGAAAAAAAAAAATTATGCTTTGGAAAACACTAAGTCCATTCCCCTGTCTCAAAAATAAAACGAACATCTTTATAGGAAAAAATGCAAAATTTTTAATACACATATCATAAAAATTAGAAAAAAAACCATTATGCTTTGGAAAATACTAAATCCTTTCCCCCGTATCATAAAAAATTAAAAGAACGTCATTATAGGGAAAAAATTTTTAATATAAAAATTAGAAAAAAAACCGCACTTTGCTTTGGAAAATACTAAATCCATCCCCATCTCATAGAAATAAAATTAAAACTCATTATGGGTACAAGAACGGAAAACGGAAATCTCCTTAAATCCCCTTTATTGAGAAACCCTCTGCTATTTTTCCCCCATGATAACCATGCGGGCTCCCATTAACACCGCCGTTACCGTTAGGTGAATCCCATTAGCTAACATTACCATTATGTAGGAGCATCATTATCCTGCGATGCTGAGGCAGCCTGGAGTCTCTATTGGCGATTTGTGTTGTAGTGTTGTTTGCATTTTGCTTTCATCTGGGTAGCAGCAAGCACAAGACCTTGTTTTCTGTGAGATCAGAAAGACCCCAAAGACCTTTTTTTTCTGTGAGATCAGAAAGAGCCCAAAGATCTTTTCTATGAGATCAGAAAGAGTCCAAAGATCTTCTTGTTCTTGACTGTGAGATAGGAAGGAGCCCAAAGATCTTAACTGTGAGATTAGAAAGAGCCCAAAGACCTTTTCTGTGAGATCAGAAAGATCCCAAAGACCTCCTTTTCTGTGAGATCAGAAAGAGCCCAAAAACCTTTTTTGTGAGATCAGAAAGAGCCCAAAGACCTTTTCTGTGAGATCAGAAAGAGCCCAAAGACCTTTTCTGTGAGATCAGAAAGAGCCCAAAGACCTTTTCTGTGAGATCAGAAAGAGCCCAAAGACCTTTTCTGTGAGATCAGAAAGAGCCCAAAGACCTTTTCTGTGAGATAGGAAAGAGCCCAAAGGCCTTTGTAAATACCTATTTACTTAGAGATTTGCTGATTTCATTTCTTATTGCATCAATTTATTATTCCCAGTAATTTTTTCCTCTGTTGGCACTGGACTTTTATTTAGTTATGCATTGCATTATATGTATATGTATATATATATATATATATATGTATATTTATATATATATATATATATATATATATATATACATATATATATAATATATATATATGCGTTATGTTTCTGACTAAGAAATATGAAAGCAATGTTTCTGACTAAGAAAAGGAGCAATTCAACAGAATTTCCATTTACATTCTGTAAAAGATTAAAATAAAAAAAAAAACAAGGGTTAAAGGTTGTTGCATAGAATTCCTTGAATTTCACAGAACAGTATATTTGCCATTAAGAAAAATATAGGAAGTAAAAAAAAAAATAAAATACCATTTCTCACAAACTTTGTTCAAATTCTCCATTGCCTCGACCCGTAAAATAAGTCCATTACCTAGTGTAGATATCTTGAAAAAAATTTATTTTACTACCATAGATGCCTTTAAAAAATGTTTTATTTTACTGCTTTAGATGACTTGAAAAAATTTTATTTACCCTAGATACCTTGAAAAACTTTTTTTTTTTCATTTTGCTACCCTAGAAGCCTTGAAAAATATTATTTTTTTATTTTATTACTCTAGATGCCTTGAAAAAAAAATTATTCTGCCCTAGAGTCTTGACAAAAAAATGATTTTACTGCCTAGAAGTCTTGAAAAAATTTATTTCACTACCCTGCATCCGATATAGCAGAAATGAACCTTAATAAGAACAAGTTCTCTCAAAGCATTTAAATATGCAATGCCATTTACATTTCTTTTATGAAACCAACTAATCCATGATAATTCTGCGGGAAAAGTAATAAATAATCTACTGACAGTTCGGGGTATGTATATAATAGATGTCCCCTTGAACAAATGTTTATAAAACTCTTACTGTGAAAGTTAAAAAGGATTCTTTGAATTATTGAAAGAATGATAAAATTCAGTAATTCTTGTCCCTTTTCTATTCTTAGCCCGAATTGAACGAATATTTAATGTCCAAACAGTTCACTCATTGTCCTCAAATGGATGTTTCATATTTCAGCATGTCTGAAAACTATTGAGTTACTGCGTTCCTAATTAAACATGAATCATTTTCATTAACAGTGCAAACCAATGAATGATCGTACTCGCGGTACCTTTTAGAGAAAGAAATTTTACCAAAGCAATCCTGAATTGTACGGGTATATTCCTTCGGTGTTTCAACCTGGCGTAATATTATTTGACATGAACAGCAAATCCTTTCGACCTATAAATATTCCATTGAGAATGGAATTATTCAGAATTTTATTAAAAGGTTTCATATCATTCTAGGTCATTCAATTATTTGCTTTGCGTCATATGTGAATGATTCATACACCACTTTACCTGGCAAGATTTCTGTTGCATTCAGGATTCAGTTATTGATTGTGTATTGCATATTGTATTGTGAGAAATGTTGAAAGCACTATATATATATATATATATATATATATATATATATATATATATATATATATATATATATATTATATATAAAATGGATATATTTGTATGTATATATATACTATATATATACTCGTATTGTATATATATAGATATATAAATATATGTATATATATAAAATATATATATATATATATATATATATATATAAAATATATATATATATATATATATATATATATATATATATATATATATATATATATATATATATATATATATATATATATATATATATATATATTAGAAGTATCAACACGCAACTACGTGCGGAACAGAAATAAATTTCTGACACATCACGATCGAACCCAGGTCTTTCACTTGAAAGCACAGTGGCACACAGGTTCCAACTTCTTTTATGACTTGTGTGGCCTGGTGGACAGCGGTCCCGTCTGTCAATTGAAAGACCTGGGTTCGATCCTGATGTGAGTCAGGAATTTATATATATATACACACATATAAAGAAAGCTACTTCTGTCTAAGTGAATCAAAACCCAACACAATTCACAGACAATGATATCCGGAACATATTTGCAGAGTGTCATGTCAGCAAAATTCTAATAAAGCCAGCGCTTGCTACGGCGGGATCTTCATGAAAAACTGTAGTATTATCTCACTTCAAGTCGGATATTCATTGCCCAGCGCCATAGTCACGATTTCCAGAGGCCAAAGTAACTCTCGCGTGCGCAGGTAATTTCTGGGTTTAAATTCCGATTCAGTGTCACATGGGATTAATACATTCAGAAAACGTCTCGTAACTTTGCGGAGGAGCCTTTATAATGTGGGGCCAGGAATTCCTTATCTCTCTCTCTCTCTCTCTCTCTCTCTCTCTCTCTCTCTCTCTCTCTCTCTCTCTCTCAGCTAGTTGAGAATAAAATTCAGATGCTAAAGCGATGGATAATTAAGCATTCATTAGTCATGCACATCATTATCTCGACACAGACCCAGTTCTATCCTGGCAAAGATTTCCTTCGTTAATGACGAATATTAAGGCAAGAAAATTGCAAAAAAAAAAAATAATAATAATAAATTTTGCATTTTTCCATGACTGTCACAACGGGGAAAAATGGACGATTTGCTTGGAATTGACGTCGGTCTCTCATAGCTGGAAAAAAAAAGTTTAGGTCAAGAAGCTTAATGAATAAAAAACAAGTAAAAAATGCACCGAAGTTTCTTTGGCGCAATCGAGTTTTCTGTACAGCCGCTACAGGGCATAATCAAGGCCACCGAAAATAGATCTATTTTTCGGTGGTCTCGGTATAATGCTGCATGAGCCCGGTGGTGGCGCGGCCTATAACGTTGTCAGACGCACGATTATGGCTAAATTTAACCTTAAATAAATTAAAAATTACTGAGGCTAGAGGGCTGAAATTTGGTATGTTGAGAGATTGGAATTTGGATGATCAACATACCAATTTGCAGCCTTCTAGCCTCAGTAGTTTTTAAGATCTGAGAGCGGACAGAAAAATGCGAACGGACAGACAAACAAAGCCGCCACAATAGTTTTCATTTACAGAAACCCCCCCCCCCAAAAAAAAAAGGAGACATGAGGAATTGGAACGACATTCAGAAAATGTAGCAAGAAAAATATTTTATGGTTACGTGATGAGAATACAGTGGAAGAAATTCTTACTTCACATCCCGGATTTAATTACGTATCTCATTTTTTTTTTTTTTTTTTTGTATTTTCTAATTTTATCTGAGTGAGCTTCTCTCGTATACCAGGCCAGACTGAGCACTGCTATAGAATTTTGTTTTTTGAATGAAAGCGGCTTTACATTTTTCACGACTAAAACTTTTCCACGATTTTTCATTTCAAATCTTAACACTTATTTGGTTCCCAGAAATGCGGCTCCGTTTTGGTCTGGAATAAAAGTTGGAAAAATACGACTGATTTTTTTTTTCGAAAAGGGGTAATATCTGATATATATATAACGAATCCTCGTTTTCTGCTTTTTTTCATGTTTGATAATCTTTTTGCTTCCGGCTGGTATTGGTATAAATGGGATGGTTTTTCTATTGTCGCCTCTAGAGCAACTAATGAGAATATCAACTTACGTAATGGACGGTACAGTGGATTTTCCATATGTCATGATTTATCGAATTGTATTGAATTAAACTGAATATAGAATTTAGGCCAAAAGCCAAGCACTGGGACCCACCAGGTCATTCAGCGCTGAAACGGAAATTGACAGTAAAAGGTTTGAAAGGTGTAACGGAAATTGACAGTAAAAGGTTTGAAAGGTGTAACAGGAGGAAAACCTCAAAGCGGTTGCACCATGAATCAATTGTTAGGAGAGGCTAGGAAGTAAGATGGAAGAAAGAGAATCTGGA
>NC_089771.1:34400383-34420383 GCF_040412425.1 Macrobrachium rosenbergii
TTATGGTCGTAACCTGAAGTCTACTATGTATGTAATTTATATGAAATAGACAAACCACCTATTCATTAACACCTACAGTAACTCTCTCTCTCTCTCTCTCTCTCTCCCCCCCAAAACTAGTAACGAGTGAAATCATCCTGACATTACATCGTATCCTCCCCTTACATAATCACCACTACAATATTCTTGGCTGTGTCTAGAAAAAAAAATTAATAAAAAAAACTGCATCTGTTGAGAGCTTCCCTTCCAAACCAGCAACACTATACAGCAACAACAACGGAACTAAACCCAAAAATTTAATGGTGTTCCTTGTTCAAACGTGGCTAAGTTTTCGAGTTAGATAAGGTTTTGGTAAAAGATGAAGATTTAAAAGTATGGCCTAAACTTGTGTAGAGAGAGAGAGAGAGAGAGAGAGAGAGAGAGAGAGAGAGAGAGAGAGAGAGAGAGAGAGAGAGAGAGAGAAGAGAGAGAGAGAGAGAGAGAGAGTGAGTTACGTATAAAATGATTTAGGGGCAGAATGGAAATATAAAACATATATATATGTATAACATATATATATATATATATATATATATATATATATATATATATATATATATATATATATATATATATATATATATATATATATATATATATATACAGTATATATATATATATATATATATATATATATATATATATATATATATACATATGTATATATATATATATATTGTGTGTGTGTGTACGCTCCAAAATATGAAAGACCAATAAAGCTTTATACTATATAACGACACCCCAAGATCTAACTACCCCCCCACCCCCACCCCCAAAAAAAAAAAGGTTAAAAAGGTCAAATAAAGCGGTAAAGCACGGAGCATTCTAACAAATTCAAACGAAATTGCGTCATTAATAGTTTTGATTTTATATCAGCCAGGGATTAACATTCTGCCGCTTCATTCTGCTCTCCGGTCCACACAGGTTGGCCGTGCAATTATGCTGTTAATATAGTGTAAATGAAAACGAAACTCTGGTCTGCTGGAATTACTCTCTGTTCATTTCCTGCAAATGAAAACTGTTATCCGCGCTATCATGGCCAGGTACTAACGCCTAAAAGTTCATTATGAACATATTTCCTGATCGTGTTTCAGCGCACCTGTTCTGTACTGGCGTATCTGCGCGCGCTCTGCACTGAACGCTTGCATTATTTAAACAGGACCACTTGGAGGTCCTGTTTTATAGATTAGTTCTGAGCTGTTGAGACTTGGATGATCGAACCACAATCCGTGGTAATACATTTTATAGATTAGTTCAGAGCTGTTGAGACTTTGATGATAAAACCCCAATCCTTGATAATAGATTTTATGAGTAGTTCAGAGTTGGTGAGACTTTGATGATAAAATCACAATCCTTGATAAAAGATTTTATGAGTAGTTCAGAACTGTTGAGACTTTGATGATCAAACCACAATCCATGGTAATACATTTTATAAATTAGTTCAGAACTGCTGAGACTATGATGATCAAACCACAATCCCTGATAATCAGTCAATATTTTTGGAAGATGAATGACTTAATTTTCACTGATTTTACAAATGAATATTATCACCTTGAGAAGGTCTGCGTAACTTAGTATATGAAACCTCATGAAAAAAATAATTAAAGCTGCATTACAGTAATTTGTGATTCATCGCAGAAAAAGACAGAAATATGGCGAATGTCATAACGATCAGTTTATACATAGAGACCATGTCAAGATGAATTTCAATAAATCATCATGTGGCCAAATTTGTCATCGCTAGTTGGAGCCGAGTGACTGTTTTTGGGTGTAGAAGGAATTTATCATAATGATAACACACGTTCGATGATCGATCACGTAATAAAATATGCAGGATAACACTCCTAAAAAGTAGTGAATAAGATATGTTTCAATAAAAATGATTTTGACGAGTTTGTGAGCGAGGTATACTAACGAAAGCGCAGGCCAGAAGCTGCCTAACTTATTCATTCAAAATTCACAAAGGTCACACATTCAAGATCCCTTCTGTCGTTCCAAAACGCTGAATGAATATAGTCGTATTATTTTGGGACGTCTCTCATCAGTTCATCCCTAAAAAATACTAAATGGTCATGGACGGAAAACAGTAACGCTCTTTCCTCTGCGTCCCATATTCAACAGTACCAATCCAGATTCATTCTACAATTCGCTAAGAAGCTTGGCTTTCATCGAAAAATTTTAATTGCTGTCAACAAATTGCTCTCTACATAATACAAATTCGGCAGCTCCAGTTCACATCGCATTGTAGCTTAAGCTGTCGCTAGGTTATGGACAATCCTACAAATATATATATATATATATATATATATATATATATATATATATATATATATATATATATATATATATATATATATATATATATATATATATATATATATATATATCATTCCTTTGCTTTATCTCCATTCACATTATCATTCTTCCATCTTGCTATCCACCCTCTCCTAACAATTATTTCATAGTGCAACTGCTTTGAAATTTTAATCCTGTTACACGTTTCAGACCTACCTACTCCCATTTTCCTTTCCAGGGCTGAATGACCTTGTAGGTCCCAGTGCCTGGCCTTTGGCCTAAACTCTATACTCCATTCCATTCAAAAATTCAAATTTGCGTTTGATGGAAATGGTTCAGATAAACAGAATGCACTTCTTCCATATTTATATCGATGTAAGAGGAACGTGTAAAAAAATGGCCGAATTTTACAGTATTCTCAGAAACCGAGTTTGATTTGATTCTATATTTTTCACTGCCAGCACAAATATCTTGCAGTCAGGTGAGAGAGAGAGAGAGAGAGAGAGAGAGAGAGAGAGAGAGAGAGAGAGAGGGGCGTAGGAATATTGTTATTAGCCTAACTTGTTACATAATAAACTGTTTGATTGCTTTAAATTTTCATTTTCTTTTTAATATGAATATAGAATATTTAGCCTACTTCGATAACCTTTTAATAAAAGCGTTTCGCCCGAGAGAGAGAGAGAGAGAGAGAGAGAGAGAGAGAGAGAGGCGCAGGAATATCGTTGCAGTCAAGTGTAATTCGTGTTGCAAAATAAACTGTTTATTTACTTTCAATATTCCTTTAGGTTTTAATATGAACATACAATATTTGGCCTACTTCAATAACCCTTTTAATAAAAGCTTTTCACCAGAAACAAGAGAGAGAGAGAGAGAGAGAGAGAGAGAGAGAGAGAGAGAGAGGCGCAGGAATATTGTCGCAGTAAAGTATAATTCGTGTCGCAAAGCAAACTGTTTATTTACTTCCAATATTCCTTTTGCTTTTAAAATGAAGATACGACATTTAGCCTACTTCAGTAACCCTTTAATAAAAACCTTTTTTTCGTTAGAAGTACTGAAATAAAAGAAATCAGATTCTGAGAAAAGGAGGGAAGAAGAAGAAGAAGAAGAAGAAGAAGAAGAAGAAGAAGAAGAAGAAGAAGAAGGTGCCGAGTCTGAAAAAAGTCTCCTCTCGTTTTTATGAAATTCGGGTGTCGCTGCCTTCGTGCCCTAGTTCATCGAGAGCCAATTCCATTTGACGGAGCTTTTGTTGAGGATATAAAAGCTTTAGGGACGGGAAGAAGAAAGGGGTGGCATTCTTCTTGAGAGAGAGAGAGAGAGAGAGAGAGAGAGAGAGAGAGAGAGAGAGAGAGCGAGGAAACATTTGGTTTCATATGTCAAGTATCGATCAGTTAGTTTCAGTTTTCAAAAAATAATTGTCATGTGAAGTTTACAGAGAGAGAGAGAGAGAGAGAGATCAATTAGTTTTATCATTAGGGTATGAATCAATTAGTTTCAATTTTAAATAATTTTCATGTAAAGTTTATACAGAGAGAGAGAGAGAGAGAGAGAGAGAGAGAGAGAGAGAGAGAGAGAGAGAGAGAGAGAGAGAAGAGGGGATCATTTAGTTTTATCATTAGGGTATGAATCAATTAGTTTCAATTTTCAAGAATACTTTCATATAAAGGTTTATACCGAGGAGAGAGAGAGAGAGAGAGAGAGAGAGAGAGAGAGAGAGAGAGAGAGAGAGAGAGAGATCAATTAGTTTGATCATTAGGGTATAAATCAATTAGTTTCAATTTTCAAGAATTTTCATGTAATATTTATACCGAGAGAGAGAGAGATATTCATGAACGATTCTTAGTTTATGCATAGTGATTCTATCTGCAGATTCATAAGTAAAAATTTCAAGCAGTATAAAAAATTATAACCGCATAAAAACATAACACCTATTCATCCCTTCTTCTTCCTCTGCTTCCTAAACTTGGGGTTTTGGTAATAGGCCCTAAAATAATTATCGTCAAATTACAAATAGAAATTTCTCCCCCTTTCCCTTCTACCCAGCTTCATTCTCCTTTATTTGTCGTCCATCCTATCTCCTATTTCATGTTGAGATATTATATATATATTCACCTGTAACCAAACGCTCCCGAAGACAGGTAAACTGCCCTTTTATAAAACCCAAGATAAAAGAAAAAGCAGATTCTTGCCTGAATCCATTACTGCTTCCCTCGCTGCACAGATCTCTTAATTGGGCATCACCGGTGCCCCAAGAGCTCCTTGACCTCTTAAAACTAAGCTGCCGGAAACGTTACGAGGTCATCTTTCTCGGAACTGATTGCGCTGCTCGGTCGCCATATTCCAGAAGCTCACTTCCAGCCAGATGTAGCTTCCTCGTTCGAGGAAACTTGTGGCTGGTGGCTGCTGCCGTCTCTTTTCTACCTGAGCAATTGTTTTTGGTTTATGTCAGACTTCTAGGTTATTGGGAGGTGGTTGCTTTATTCCATTTCGTGTACCACTTAATTATTATTCGTTGAGGAACATTCTTCAGGATAGCAGGAAACGTTCCGAAGGCGCACGAAAGCTTTTGGCTTAGTTGTCCAGAATCCGACGCGGAAGTAAAAGCCGAGTTCTAAATACCCCGGGATGAAAGCACAAACGAAAGTGAAATGAGGTACACGTGATCTGTACCGACTGCAATTGCGGGAATTAGCATCGGAGTTTGAAGGGAAAATTGTCCTCGTTATTTCCCTCATTATTTCTAAAAGCAAATGGCGACGCATTCACGTTCTAATGACGGAAGAGAAAAATGGGGTTAATTGCAGTATTTATTTTTTTTTTTTAGCTTTCGCCTTTGATGATGTATATCGTTCGTGTATCTTTGTATCTATTAATACACTGTCATTAGTGTTTTTCTTATTCTGTTATATTTTTCCGTGCAGTTCTGTATCTACATTTATATACCATACAAAAATTCATGTTAAAATATGATAGCCTATAGCACGTAAATAATAATTAAAAAAGTAAAAAATGAAATCGAGTTTTCTGTACAGCTTATAATCAATACCGAAAATCGATCTATCTTTCGGTGGTCTCGTATAATGCTGTATGAGCTGCGGCCAGTGAAACTTTAATACAACCAGTGGTGCTGGCCTGTCTATCGTTGCCAGACACGATTATAGCTAACTAACCTTAAATTAAATAAACTTCTGAGGCTAGAGGGCTGTAATTTGGTATGTTTGATGATTGAAGGGTGGATGACCAACATACCAGTTGCAGCCCTCTAGCCTCGCAATAGTTTTCAAAGATCTGAGGCGGACAGAATAAAGTGCGGACGGACAAACAAAGCCAGCACAATAGTTTCTTTTGCAGAAAACTTAAAAAAGTGCTCAAACCAGATTGCATAAGCACTCGACTCAAGGATTTGAATCATGATAAATACATTGCTAGCCATACAGACAGATAGAGACAGAAAGCAGATGAACAGTAGAACAGAAATTCACGATCCTTTATACGACTTATTCTTCATTTCTTTTCCACCCTTCCGCCATCTATTCTTCCTTTCCCCCCCTTCTCACCGGATAAAAGACCATTTTCCTTTGGTGGAAGTCCCCCTGATGAATATGCAAATGTGCCTTGTTATTACGGTGCTACTTCTGCCATGTCTTCGTCTCAAGGATAATGCTGAGGTGATTGCCTTAAGCCACCATCATCCCCGGAACTTATTGACAATTTCTTAAGCTGGCAATTTCTCCGGGACGCAGGTGGCTTCCGTCCTCGGTCACCTTACCGGCTGTTGAAATGAAGGCTGCGTGGGTTGTCTTCAATATGCTAGATGATCAGACAGATATTCCAGGGAGTGTCATATGCGAATATAACTGGAATAAAAGAACTTCAAATTTTTTGGGTTTCACAAGCCCTTGCTAAACCGACGTAGGTTAGATGGTCATTCATTTCTGCTTATTGTGTCTATTTTAGGAAAGTTTTCATATTGAGACTTGCAGCATTCAAATATCCTAAGGATTTTAATTTGTATTTTTAAAATTTTTTCACAAGTTCTCATTGACTAGACTCCAGAATTGATTGCAATGCAACTCTTCTTATAATTGTTGGTTAGAGCAATGTGCTACGTCTTCTTTCTTTAGAAAAATGTTTGGTAAAATATACACACACTGAAGCCTCCCCGGATCTCTAGCTCTGAGAGAATATTACGCCAAGGGGTTCTTGAACTTTCACAACAATGGTCATTACGATTTAGCCCACTGTATCTCCATAAGATGCCCTGATTGTCTATCTTTCATAAGCTGTATTTCGACAGGGAAAACTTCCATAAGCGCCTTTAATGTCTGCAACGAGATAGCCAAAGTGTAGACGTCTTTACAGAGCAGAAATACCAAATTCTGCTGCGTTGTCACTTTTTTCTGTCCGCCCTCAGATCTTAAAAACTACTGAAGCTAGAGGGCTGCAAATTGGTATGTTGAGCAACCACCCTCCAATCATCAAACATACCCAATTGCACCCCTCTAGCCTCAGTAGTTTTTATTTTATTCAAGATTAAAGTTAGCCATAATCGTGCGTCTGGCAACGATATAGGCCACGCCACCACCGGGCTGTGGTTAAAGTTTCATAGGCCGCGGCGGTGGCCTTGATTGTATGAATGTCTGCTCATTCTGAGTAATAATAGTAACAGCAACAATAATCACTTGAGCCCTTCCATTGGTCTCATGCATCGTCTGAGTCTTCCATTTCCTTTAACTTCTCCGAAACAACCGACAGTTTCCCGTTCACCGTTGCATCGCCTCTGCCTCTATTCATATCCATCCATCTGCTTTACTCTTTGCTCCTCACCCAAGCGAATGCCCGCGGTAACCAACCATCAAATGGACGCTGTGGAAAGCCGGACGCTTAAAAGCCTTCCGGACACAATTTAAAATCTGGCACTAAGTCACGGTTCCGATTCGGGCTTTCACCAATCTCGGCCTGACAACAACAAAAGGGTGTTCCTCTCCCTTTTGAAACTCGGGTCTGAATTTTTTTTTTTTTTTTCCTGTGCATGCATGCGATGCTTTCAGTGATCTGCAGTGAATTCCTCCTCTGTCTATCTGATACTTATCATGATTTAGTTCTATGTATGTTTGGATAATTTTTCTCAGAAGTTGTTGTCTTCAAGGTAATTAATTCCCTTGAAAATAATCAAGATTTAGTTCTATGTATGTTTGGATAATTTTTCTCAAGTTGTTGTCTTCAGGTAATTCATTCCTTGAAATATCAAGGATTTAGTTCTGTATGTTTGGATAATTTTTTCTCAAGTTGTTGTCTTCAAGGTAATTAATTCCCCTTGAAAATAATCAGATTTAGTTCTATGTATGTTTGGATAATTTTCTCAAGTTTGTTGTCTTCAAGGTAATTCATTCCCTTTGAAAATAATCAGATTTAGTTCTGTGTATGTTTGGATAATTTTTCTCAGAAGTTGTCGTCTTCAAGGTAATTCATTCCCTTGAAAATAATCAAGATTTAGTTTTATGTATGTTTGGATAATTTTCTCAGAAGTTGTTGTCTTCAAGGTAATTCATTCCCTTGAAAATAATCAAGATTTAGTTCTGTGTATGTTTGGATGAAATTTTTTTTCTCCAGAAGTTAATTTGTCTTCAAAGATAATTCATTCCCTTGAAAATAATGGTTTAGTCGTTTGTATGTTTGGATAATTTTCTCAGAAGTTGTTGTCTTCAAGGTAATTCATTCCCTTGAAAATAATCAAGATTTAGTCGTTTGTATGTTTGGATAATTTTCTCAGAAGTTGTTGTCTTCAAGGTAATTCATTCCCTTGAAAATAATCAAGATTTAGTTCTATGTATGTTTGGATAATTTTCTCAGAAGTTGTTGTCTTCAAGGTAATTCATTCCCTTGAAAATAATCAATTTAGTTCTGTGTATGTTTGGATAATTTTCTCAGAAGTTGTTGTCTTCAAGGTAATTAATTCCCTTGAAAATAATCAAGATTTAGTTCTATGTATGTTTGGATAATTTTCTCAGAAGTTGTTGTCTTCAAGGTAATTCATTCCCTTGAAAATAATCAAGATTAATTCTATGTATGTTTGGATAATTTTCTTAGAAGTTGTTGTCTTCAAGGTAATTCATTCCCTTGAAAATAATCAAGATTTAGTCGTTTGTATGTTTGGATAATTTTCTCAGAAGTTGTTGTCTTCAAGGTAATTCCTTTGAAAATATTAGGCTAAAGAAGTTATATGAACAGTGAAGAAAAACAATAATTTTAAGTTCATTGTAACTATTAACATTACCAACACTACTACACAACTACCACTAATGGTGATGATAATAATAATAACAGCAATGAAGTGTTGATGTTGAATGTGGGTAACATGAATAAGGTAGAACCTTTTGTGCTGAATTGGCTATATACAGTACAAGAAAGGTCTAAAATGTGAGAATTATACACGTACAACAATGTATCAAAATATATGCAGAAAAAAACTAGTACTCTGAAGTGGAGTGGTCAAGTGGAGAAAAGGAGAGCATGGGGATTTGAAATTATATATAACAGAGATTAACTGCTGAGGATGATCTGGTGTTAATGCATGAAACGTTGGGCAGACTGGATACTACTGAGGCTAGAGGGCTGCAAATTGATATGTTGATCATCCACCCTCCAATCATCAAACATACCAAATTGCAGCCCTGTAGCCCCTGTAGTTTTTATTTGTTTTAAGGTTAAAGTTGGCCATAATCGTGCAGCTGGCAACGGTATAGGCCATGCCACCACCGGCCAGTGGTTAAAGTTTCACGGGCCGCGGCTCATACAGCATCATACCGAGACCACTGAAGGACAGATCTATTTCCGGTGGCCTGGATTATACGACGTACATAGTTTCTTCGGCGCATTTTTCACTTGTCATTATTTTCATCAGACAACGAACCTCTGATTCCCGGTATCCTAATCCCGGTCGAATTCATTAACGACGAGAATAAGACGAGACATTAATTGATAAAAGGGACTTTTGCGACCTTTGTTACCTACGTCGTAATTCCGCAATTTAATGAGGGGATCAGGACGTCCTCATATTTAATTAGAGCGGAGCAAAAACAACAATATTTGATCCGACCTTAATGAAGTTGGTTCCCTTTGTTGATCGGGAACGCTTTCTCTTCAATGGACAAAGAGGGAAGAATGAAGGTAGTATATACTATATATATTTTGCCAGAGATATAACG
This sequence comes from Macrobrachium rosenbergii, assembly GCF_040412425.1. Taxonomy (NCBI): domain Eukaryota; kingdom Metazoa; phylum Arthropoda; class Malacostraca; order Decapoda; family Palaemonidae; genus Macrobrachium; species Macrobrachium rosenbergii. The sequence goes on from NC_089771.1 coordinate 34,409,923, forward strand.
AACAAAAATGATAAGCGAAGACTTGAGGTAAATGATTATTGAGGACCAGCGGAAAAATGAGATGGTTTCATCTCAACAAAATTAACACTGAGAGACGCGGAATGATTAATCAAATTGAAAAACATTAGGGGATAAAAGATTTCAATATCCCGGTATTTTTATTGCCATTAATTAATGTTGTGATGACTAGGAAACTGAATTAAATCACGCGGAAAAAGATAAGAATGAGAGCCGTGGAGTGGCCATCTCGGATATTAATGGTTTTTGATTTATGTGGGTACTTAATTACGAAATGCTGATTATTTTATTTGTTTAGCTTAAGTTGGAATAATTTGAGTCATTAATTGTGGTTTGGTACGTCACCTAAGGTGACACAATCACTGGCTGTGCTTCACAATCTTTCAAGTCTTTTGAATTGAATTGGATGTAGAATTTATGCCAAAGGCCAAGCTCAGTCCTTCAAAGGCATCGTGGCATATAATAATGGGAAAAATGCACGTTGTGAACAAGCTCTGGGACATGAGGTCATTCAGCGCTGAAACTGAAATTGACAGTAAAAAGGTTTGATAGGTGTAACAGGAGAAAAACCTCGCAGTTGCACCATGAATCAATTGTTAGGAGAGGTTGGATAGCAGAATATGAAAGGAGGCACAGTAAAAGGAATAAAAGAGGTTACAGCAACCCTCCCGATCTCGAAACCACACAACACAAAGGAATACACACTAAAATTCCCCAACGTCTTAGATTACCTCATCTTTCACGAATCCCGCCAAGTTATCGTCGGTTCATTTTTACGCGGAGTTGATAAAATCGAAAGTCATTAGAAGCCGATATTTGGAAAATAGAGGAACAAAAATCCAGGCGGCCGAGATCCATCATAATGATAGAGGCAATCCCTCAAGAATAAGCCTTTTTCATCGCTCCATTCGGTGATAAGGGGACGCCGGAAAAGACCCAACTTCGCTCGTAAAATCTTTATCTATCTCCAGTGATAAAGTCCGCGCGAAGTTTTCTTTACTAGCTTCTTCTTCTTCTTCTTCTTCTTTATGCTCTTGCTGTGTCAGTGCCAATGTCGAGTTATGAGGGACAGGGGAAGATGGGCGTGTTTTGTCGGTGGGCGTGAATCAACGTTTCCTTTTTTTTTTTTTTTTTAAATATTTCCCATTTTCTGTGATGAGAGAAAAATGCCCGTTTGACGAATTACTTCAGAAGTGTATAAAAAAAATCATGAAAAATATTTCCCATTTTCTACGTCAAAAAATTCCCGATTGACGAATTACTTAAGAAATAAGTTTATAAAGATTAATCAGATATATTTCCCATTTTCTATGATGCGAAAATTACCCGTTTGACGAATCACATGAGAAATAAATATTAAAAAATCACTAAAATCACTAATATAACCAGAAAATTTATGATAGACGGAATGCAAAGTTTTCTGTATATCGCAATTTTGTTTTGATCTCTCTCTCTCTCTCTCTCTCTCTCTCTCTCTCTCTCTCTCTCTCTCTCTCTCTCATGATGCCTCTGTTAACCTAAAGCAGGAAATTAGGGTGCCTGATTGTGAGTCGAGTGTTTTGGAGGAAGAAGAAAGAAGAAAGAAAGAGAGAAAATGTCCGACAAAGAAGGTATACTATGATAAGTTGAACCCATGTAGGGAGAGGATTACTTGGTTGCAGCTCTCTCTCTCTCTCTCTCTCTCTCTCTCTCTCTCTCTCTCTCTCTCTCTCTCTCTCTCTCCAAAACACTCGACTCACAATCAGGCACCTAATTTCCTGCTTCAGGTAAACAGAGGCATGAGAGAGAGAGAGAGAGAGAGGAACAGAATCAAAACAAAATTGCTGTATACAGAAAACTGTATTCCGTCTGCCATACAATTATTTACTAAACAAAAAGGAATTACAGTCTTAACGTATTAATAAAATAGAAAATATGATGCACTTTTAGCATTGCTGATATTGTGAATATAAATATTTTCTTTAATACTAATTTGACATGGAAAAATATTACAAATTCCTCGTGGGGACTCCAGTACTATAGTCTAATTGCATATTTTTCAGTAAATGCTAAATGTGATTTATCAAATTCATCTGACAGTGGAAACAATGAAACCACACCAACAGTACCAAGCGAACATTATCCACTAATATATCATGGTGTTGGATTATGTTAATGAAGTTGATAAACCCTTATCCACTAATATATCATGGTGTTGGATTATGTTAATGAAGTTGATAAACCCTTATCCACTAATATATCATGGTGTTGGATTATGTTAATAAAGTTGATAAACCCTATCCACTCATATCATATAATGGTGTTGGATTATGTTAATGAAGTTGATAAACCCTAATAGGATTATGTTAATGAAGTTGATAAACCCTAATAGGATTATGTTAATGAAGTTGATAAACCCTTATCCACTAATATCATATCGTGGTGTTGGATTATGTTAATGAAATTGATAAACCCTTATCCACTAATATATCATGGTGTTGGATTATGTTCATGAAATTGATAAACCATTATTTACTAACTGATAAACTCTTATCCAATAATATCATACCATGGTGTAGGATTATGTTACTAAAATTGATAAACCTTGATAAACCCCTAAATTCAGAAGTCACTAATGAACGCGTGGGCTGATAAACACAGGCTCTAATTATCTACTTTGCTGTCTGATTGATAATTACTAATTAAGTCATGCGAGATTGAGGATGATTAGCCCTGCGTCGTTCAAATCATGCGGCCGACTGAGATGTGATTTGTTTTGAATAATCAAATGTCACTGTTATGCAGAGGTTAGTGTGTTAGTCTTACATAACACACACATATATATAGTGTGTGTATGTGTATGTATATTAGACATCAAACTAAGTACACATTCTTCCCCAGACATAACACTGACATTCAACCACCCGGAATAGATTGGAACCCAGCGAGCCGAATGATTGAAACGAAACGCGGGGTCAATCATCCTTAATCTCGCGTGATTTAATTACGGTAATGATCAGCCAGACAGCAAAATATATAATTGAACCCTGTGTTTATCAGGCGATCGCGTTAACCGGTGACTTTCGGATTAATGGGTTTATCATTTTCATTAACATAATTCAACGCCATAGTGCCGTTGGTAGGTAATGCCTCTCCTTGGCGCTCGTGTAATGAGGGCGATAATAGCGTTTTTATTTATAGGTGGACAGTTAAACTAATATATATATATACTGTGTATATATATATATATATATATATATATATATATATATATATATATATATATATATATATATAGAAAATTAAACTGTAATATATATACAATATATATAAAATATATATTATTTTTTATTTTATTTTGTTATTATTATTATTTTTACTTTATTTTTTATTTTATTATCATTATTATTTTTATTATTTTTTTAAAATATTTCAATTATTATTATTATTATTATTATTATTATTATTATTATTATTATTATTACGAAAAGCTAATAAGTAAAATATAAATTTTACTTACAACAGCTCCTTGAGAACTTTCTAATAATCGTATATTAAAAATAAAAGGAAATTATTTCATATTCAGTATTAAGCATACAATCATCACGAAGATTGTCGAAGACATTAAGCTACATTCATTTGCATTACAGAAAAAAAAACCATCTAAAACCTGGAATACTAAAAGATGGATTTGAACGAAGATAAATGATGACATATTATGAAAAAAATGGCCAAAAAAAAAAAATATACAAAACTACTCAAGATAATTAGAAAGTAAGCAAGTACCAGAGGGGCATTGCTCCGTGTCAAAAATGCCAGCCATTAGCTGATTACAAAAGGAGTAGAAACAAACGTTCCGATTTGAATCTTGCTAATGACTTGTGTGTATCTCTTTTTGTGTGTGTGCCTCTGAGGGGTTTGGGATTATATGCAGCGGTACAAACAAGAAGCACTACCGTTTGCTTTGTTTATTGTTTATTTTGGGATTATATGCGTTGATGCAAAGAAGAAGCACTTCCATTTGCTTTGTTTATTATTGTATTTTGGGATTATGTGCGTTGATGCAAAAAGAAGCACTACCGTTTGCTTTGTTTGTTATTGTATTTTGGGATTATATGCGTTGATACAAAGAAGAAGCACAACCGTTTGATTTGTTTAGTGTTGTATTTTGGGATTATATGCGTTGATGCAAAGAAGAAGCACTTCCATTTGCTTTCTTTATTATTGTATTTTGGGATTTTATGCGTTGATGCAAAGAAGAAGCACTTCCATTTGCTTCGTTTATTATTGTATTTTGGGATTATATGCGTTGATGCAAAGAAGAAGCACTACCGTTTGCTTTGTTTATTATAGTATTTTGGGATTATATGCGTTGATACAAACAAGAAGCACTTCCATTTGCTTTGTTTATTATTGTGTTTCATTAACTTTGTTTAAAGCCAACCGTGGTCCGGTTTATAACTGAGAATAATTCAGTTATCATTTATTGAAGTATTTGGATGGAAAATTTTGTGTGTGTGTGTGTATGTGAGAGAGAGAGAGAGAGAGAGAGAGAGAGAGAGAGAGAGAGAGAGTAATGAAATGAACGGACCGCTAACAAGTGATTGATTGACTGATTGATTTGTGACTGCTAACAAGAGGACATAATGGAATGCTGAAAAATAGTGAGGAAAGTGAACAGATGATTGCCACAAATGCATTGCTGATAGAGAGAGAGAGAGAGAGAGAGAGAGAGAGAGAGAGAGAGAGAGAGAGAATAAATCTAGTCTAATTAGGAGTCATATGAAAAAGGTATGTGATGAAAATCTTTTGAATGAGGAAAAATTGCAAAGCCAAAACAGTAATTATGTCTCTTCCTGTTAAATGGCCTTGATCATCTTCGCTTTCGACTTCCAATTAACTGTATTATTTCCTCCTATCTTCCTCAAGCCACCATCTACACCTTTCTCTTACGTCATCTACACCCGTCTACAGTCCTTTCTCTTATGGGTACCCAACACAATGTCCCCCCATACTTAATCTCCACTACACACCTACCTCACTATAAAACCATACCCCATCCACAGTTCCGGAGTCAGCTTCTCCTTCACCAGTCTCTCAAAAAAAAAAGTAAATAAAAAAAAAAGGAAAGTTCATATTCCACCCCTCTCTCCATCCACTTCCTTCTCCGTCCTGCCTCCATCATTTTTAAAAGAAAGAGAGAAAAGGAAAGTCCATATTCCCACCCCTCTCTCCATCTACTTCCTTCCCAACATCATTTTCCATCTATAACACCTTCACTGATCTGAGAATAAATCTGAAACGAAGGGTTTCAGAGAGAGAGAGAGAGAGAGAGAAAAAAAGGGGTCTGTGGGAGATTATTAATTCTGGAAGAAGAGGAGAATGAGTCGTGAGGTTTCCTTCTATTTTCCCCCTCTTTGCTTACTCGAGAACATTTCGGGGAATTCGAAGTCAAAGGGTTCGTTATCGGAGGCCTGGGATTACTACTCTGAGAAAAGTTTCGAGATTTTAATGGCTCCTCGAGATTTCAATGACGGAGTGTGACCGTTGCATTTTTTTCGCTGGAGTTAAATCCCATATGAAAGGAGGTTTCTTGTTTCATTTGAGATCTGATGGAATTTGCTTTTTGCAGTTAATGGAAAAACAGCAGCAACAACGGCATTAAGAGCAACAATAATAAGAACGTTATAAAAGCAACGCCACATTTTTGGACCTTTTCAGAAGTGTCTTAGTCTCTGTACTGAAGCACAAACGTTCCGAGCGTTCCAGTGTAGTCTTTCTTGACCCTGCCAGTACTGATTGCTGTATAATTTCTGATGCGAGATGAGTATATATACATACATACATACATACATATATATATATATATATATATATATATATATATATATATATATATATATGTATATACATAAAAATTATATAAAATCTGTTTCACTATACTGTGGGAATAACTCATGCCCAAAGGGAAATATAAGCTGATATGAGAAAATGGCGTTTATGAAACAAATATATATTAGCGTTCGGCAATCAAATTCTCCCCATCTTTAAGTTAGATGAGTAAAAGTACAAAGTATATGGCCTATGTACAGCAAATAGAAACATGTAAGTAGGAAAAGGTTATTTATCCAAATTGCTTAATAATTTCACTACGCTAATTATAAGCTAATTCTCATTAATGCACTGATGTCGTCTTTCTACAAAGGAATATTTCACTTACATCATATTTTTTTTAATATCTGTTCGCCCTCAGATCTTAAAAACTACTGAGGCTAGATGGCTGCAAATTGGTATGTTGATCATCCACTCTCCAATCATCAAACACACCAAATTGCAGCCCTCTAGCCTCTGTAGTTTTGATTTTATTTAAGGTTAAATTTAGTCATAATCGTGCGTCTGGCAAAGATAAAGGACAGGCCACCAGCGGGCCGTGATTAAAGTTTCATGGGCGGTGGCTCATACAGCATTATACCGAGACCACCGAAAGATAGATCTAATTTCGGTGGCTTTGATTATACACTGTAGAGAAAACTCAATTGCGCCGAAGAAACTTCGACACATTTTTTACTTGTTATTTTTCCTCTGCGAGTATATATTTTTTTTTTTTTTGCTATTTTCGAAGTCAACGGTTTCTCCTATATATGTTTTATTACATCCTTGACCTGGAATTCCGTAAATATGTCCTTTTTTTCTGTGAGGTATTTTGCTCAATATTCGTAACATACTTCCAGGCCTGCTAGTAATTTCATGACCTGGAATATTACGAAGCTTCAAGTATTCATGACGAAAGGCCATTCTGGCCTGAGGCAAAACAAGAATCATAATATTTTTTCTTTTAAAATTCCTTTTCCTTTTAAGTCCCATAGCATGTTTTCTCTGCGATATTATTCGTCCCGAGGCTAAAACTGTGTATTATATTCACGAGCAATGGAAACCATTATATAACATATAAAAACATGATCGACTTTACCGTCGAAAAACTCCGTATCATATAATCTGTATGCTTTCAGGAATATATCAGAAAGTACAGTTTTTTATTTATATATTTTTATTTATTTTTATGAATGGAATGGTAAAAGCATGAATTTACAGTCCAGAATAATAATGCTTTTTATATATTCTCTATTTTATATATTTTCCGATGGGTATACCGAAAAAGTATATAAGAAAATCTGCTTTTATTTTCAATAAATGCAGGGAAGGAGTCAAAGCAAAATATTCATCAAAATGTAACGGAACCATAAACTCGAAAGTGAATAATGGCAAGTAAAAGCACAGACTCAGGACATTCCATAAATAAAATAACTAAAAACAGGTAATAATGGTGATTTCATAAGTATGCCAATAATGTCGGAATGAATTATTCTGTTACGAATAATGTGGCACTGTTCGGTACAAAGCATGGTAAGCTAAATGGATGCAGTATTGAGTATAGGTCAGTCAATACAAAGATAATCAATTTTGCGTTCTAAGAGTTGTATGCATTCTTCAACAGATGCATTGCTGAACTAACCAACTTTTTTTTCATTCGAAACTAACCCTTTTTTTTTTCATTTGAAACTAACCATTTTTTTTTTCATTCGAAACTAGCCCTTTTTTCATTCATTTGTAAACTAACCATTTTTTTTTCATTCAAAACTAACCAACTTTTTTCATTCGTAATCTAACCAACTTTTTTTCATTCGAATCTAACCAACTTTTTTTTTCATTTGAATCTAACCAACTTTTTTTTTTCATTTGAAACTAACCAACTTTTTTCCATTCTAAACTAACCAACTTTTTTTTCCATTCGAAACTAACCAACATTTTTTTTCGTTCGAAACTACCCAACTGTTTTTTCAGAGTGAGGAGATTAAGATATTAAGATCAGTATATTATAATCATAATCATTATTTGAAGCTAACGCGAGAAACAACCTAAGAAATTACCCCAAAGTAACTAGTCATCGCGTAACATTGCAAAAGTAAATTGAGTTCGCCTGACCCCTTTTGTTAATGCAAAGTGGAAGGGAAAACCCACAGTAACTGGACTGGTTATGAAGCGAAAGCGTCGCTTATGACACCTCCATGTCAGCTATGAACTTGGGGTAATCATCCTCCAAGCTTCGCAGGCTTGAAGTATGACAGTTATGGCGGCTATACGTGAATGAAACGCGAAGGGGGGGGAAGAAATGGGATGTTCTGATTGGATGGCATTCAACTGCAGTTTTCCAATGGCTCTCTCTCTCTCTCTCTCTCTCTCTCTCTCTCTCTCTCTCTCTCTCTCTCTCTCTCTCTCTCTTTTGTTATAGGGCGAGGATGGAATGGCAATTCTTGTACCACGGCCGTCGATATTTAAAAATCAGGAACATATTGTCATTCATAAAATTTCTTATTGCCCATATAAGACCTTCCTTTTTTTTATTATATTTTTTCAGTACAGAAAACCAGTGCTACTTAAGTGGTCTCTGTCAAGACAAGGGCAGTATAGAACGACTTGAAAAGACCTTTAAACCTCGATTCACGCTATTTACAATTCTTAAAATATACAGAATTGCATAATTCGCTTAAAAGTAAAAAAGAAATATACCTCGTACGTTGATATATACCGATTTCTGAAGACCTGTATAACTCGATTTATGCTATTTGCAGATCTTAAAATCCATTCCTACATAATTTACAGTGAAGAAAAAGAAATATTCTTCAAAATGTCAGAGCAACACATGGAAAATATTCTTTGCTGTTTACAATCCTTAAAATAGATTCTACAATAGGTTCCTACATAATTCACACTAAAAAAATATTTTTCCAAAAGTCAGAGCAACATACGGTAATACTTTTTGCTATTTACAATTCTTAAAATACAGAATTACATAATTCGCTTAAAAGAAAAAAAATATTGTTCTAAAAGTTTGAGCAACTATGGTAAATATTTTAGGAATAAAAGCGAGAGAGGAACTTCCGGAATTTATTGGCCCTAACGACGAATTCAGATGCAGATTTGTACAAATATTTGCTTTTCTCTACACATTCCACGAGTTTTACGAGAGAGAGAGAGAGAGAGAGAGAGAGAGAGAGAGTTGAGTTGAAATCCCAATCAACGAAAATACAGGGGCGATGTGTGTGCGTATATATATATATATATATATATATATATATATATATATATATATATATATATATATATATATATATATATATATATTATATATATATACATATATATAATTACAGGTTTTGTCTTTATTGCATTTAGAATAATCTATTATAATATTCTTTTTTTTTTTCATTACACACGTACCTTAAACTTTTCATATTATCTGTGCTTATAGTGTGAATTGGATACAGAATTTAGGCCAAAGGCCAACCGCTGGAACCTATGAGGTCATTCAGCGCTGAAACGGAAATTGACAGTGAAAGGTTTGAAAGGTGTAACAGGAGGAATACCTCAAAGCAGTTGCACTAACCTTTTCCCAGCATCTCAATTATGAAAATGGAGAAAATATTACTTCTCTCACTATCTCTCCATCTCTCTCTTTCTCTACCCTTTTCCTACAATCTCAGTTACGCAATAGCTAATCTAAGTAAGTAAGCCTGGTATACTCTCTAATTAAAAGTGATTTCATCTAGAGTAATCTTTGGTAGGAATCATATTTCAATTTCCGAACGCAGTTATATAACACTTAATAAGTCATTACAATAATAACACTTGTTTTGTAAGGTTCAACAGCAAACAGGTAATCCTCATTTTGTAATGCATTACGGTGAACTGTTTATTTTTTTGTGGTATACATTACATTCTCGTCCTAATCATAAACAGAGAGAGAGAGAGAGAGAGAGACTTGATTGTCAGGCATACCAAATTGCAGCCCTCTAGCCTCAGTAGTTTTTATTTTATTTGAGGTTAAAGTTAGCCATAATCGTGCTTCTGGCAACGATAAAGGATAGGCCACCACCGGGCCTTGGTTAAAGTTTCACGGGCCGCGGCGCATACAGCATCGTACCGAGACCATCGAAAGATAGATCTGTTTTCGGTGGCCTTGATTATACGCTGTACAGAAAACTCGATTGCGTCGAAGGCACTTCGGCGCATTTTTTACTAGTTATAAAGTGACGATACAAAAAAAAAAAAAAAGTGCTTGCAGTCCTCCTTTATCTATCTCCCGCGCCCTTTAAAATGGAGGATGGTAAACTCGCTTAAATTTAAAGGAGTATGACGTACATCCATTGCTAAGTGGGTCACTCATTTATTGAATTGTCATTCTTTTGGAATAAGCGAGGGTTTGCAGGACGCACCGTTACTGGTATCATTATTTGCGGGGGAAAAGATTGGGATTCGCTGATTGGCCGCAAATGAGTGATGAATGGGATTGATTAGGAGGACGCGTGAATTTGGGGAGATTTATAGATTCTATTCGAGATGCAGTGGTTGGTGGTCCTTCTTCAATTTTCGTGGAGAGGGGAGCTGGTCTATTTATTAGTACTG
>NC_089771.1:34427883-34655383 GCF_040412425.1 Macrobrachium rosenbergii
TTGATATTTCAAATTTCGTAGCTTGGATAAAGTCCGGACGGACAGACAAAGCCGGCACAATAGTTATCTTTTACGGAAAACTAAAAAAAGAACGAGTCATACATTCACAGAACATCAAATGATAGTCTGATATAATACTTGTTAATTAATGCCTCAAAATTCATTGGAAACAGTAATTCTGATTATGGTACATAAAGGAACGATATGAATGAGCTGACATGTTATTACTATATTTTATTTTTCCTTCAGGTTTCAATAATTGGTTTCTTGATGGAAAGAGATTACTTACCTGTTCATAAATTAATTAGTGTGTTATGCACGTAATTACGATGCATTTCACGTTACAAAATTCTAATCATGTTTTTTGGCATGAAGGACATGATAAATGGATCCCAAAGTAGTTGAAAAAGTAAGAAGAACTCTCTCTCTCTCTCTCTCTCTCTCTCTCTCTCTCATAATATATATATATATATATATATATATATATATATATATATATATATATATATATATATATATATATATATATATATATATTATATATATAAACACATACATACATATATATATATATATATTATGTGCATATGTATATTTATATATGATTTTTTTTTCTGGGCAGTGTTTTTATTGATGATAACGTAGTTTCAGTGCATCTGCATTCTGAAACATTTCATTTTTCGGACCAAACAATGCATCTGCATTCCGAAACATTTCATTTTTCAGAGCAAACAATGCATCTGCATTCAGAAACATTTCATTTTTCAGAGCAAACAATGCATCTGCATTCAGAAACATTTCATTTTTCAGAGCAAACAGTGCATCTGCATTCAGAAACATTTCATTATTCAGAGCAAACGATGCATCTGCATTCTAAGACATCTCATTCCCGTTGGCTGGAACGCCATCCCCTTTTTATGAAACCTGGGAATACCAAGAGCAATAAGGCCGGCCTGATGGTGATGAAAATACACGTAGGTTGAGTTACGCTATGTTCCAGTGTAAAAAAAAAATATCCATAATTCATATGACAAAGATGAGACAGTCAGGTTCTGCGGGCAAGAAGGTGCTAACTCGTCTCTGGTATCTTGGTCGATTCGACAATACTTCAGTCAAGGAAGATGAGTCTTGTCTGCACGCAGACTCGTCTGATATTCTTTCCGCCACACGTAATAAGATCCATCGCGACTGTTTCAGGGTTGCAATGAAGCTAATAAGAAAATTCTTATTTTCTGGGCCTTCATTCCACCTTGCGAGGAGTTTTTTGGAGTTTATCAAGCTTGTTAGTTTTTGTGGCACTCTAAACATATCTTCAACGCTTATTTACTGCTAAACAGATTATTCCTCAATTAAACTCGCAGCAGTCTTCTGCCACACCACTATAATACCTGTCGTGAGAAAACCAATTAGAATTCTCAAACAAGTTAAAAAATGCGCCAAAGTTTCTTCGGCGCAAACGAGTTTTCTGTACAGCCGCTACCGTGTATAATCAAGGCCACCGAAAATAGATCTATATTTCGGTGGTCTCGATATAATGCTGTATGAGCTGCGACCCGTGAAATTTTAACCACGGCTCGGTGGTGGCCTATCCTATATCGTTGCCGGAAGCACGATTATGGCTAACTTCAACATTAAATAAAATAAAAACTACTGAGGCTAGAGGGCTGCAATTTGGTATGTTTGAAGATTGGAGGGTGGATGGTCAATTTGCAGCTCTCTAGCCTCAGTAGTTTTTAAGATATGAGGGCGGACAGGAAAAGTGCGGACTGACAGACAAAGCCGGCACAATAGTTTTCTTTTACAGAAAACTAAAACTCAAACTACCAATTCCTGGAGTAACAGCTGTTCACCCACTGGTAACCTGACTTTGAAGTAATAGCAGCGAAAGTTCTTATCGTTAGTAAGAGAGAGACCACTGCATTACCTAAAAGGTCTCCTTGAAATCGCACTAGCCTCAGATACATTTGCCTCGCAAGTTGAATGAATTGAGCTGCTCTCCAACAACGCTGGGGAATGCAGACACAGCTGGTGTTTTGTTGGAGAAGAAGCGACGTCAAGTGGTTGTTCAGAGAGAAGAACAACGTTCGTTTTAATTTTGCTGTCTTTTCCCGAAAGCTTTCCAGCTGAATCCTATGACTTGAATTAAGTACAGAATTTAGGCCAAAGGCCAACCACTGGGACGTTTGAGGTCCTTCAGCGCTGAAACGGAAATTGACAGTAGAAAGGTTTGAAAGGTGTGACTGGAGGAAAACCTCAAAGCAGTTGCACTATGACTCAACTTTCAGGAGAGGGTGGAGTGTAAGATGGAAGAAAGAGAATATGAAAGGAGGTACAGTAAAAGGAACGAAAGGGGTTGCAGCTAGGGGTGCCGCAGGAACGCCGCAAAGGGACATTGCACCGCATGAAGTTGATATTGTAAACCCGAAGAAAGTTTCCTAATGGAAATAGTGGTACAGAAAAACAATTCCATCAAACATCAAAAGATTTCGTAACTACATCCTAGCGAGATGATTCCTTTTGGCAAGCTCTTGGAAATCCCTCGGAATCAGGGCATTAACGTTTCCGGGAATCCTTTGATTCCGTCTCTCTTCGTCGGGATTCCAGGATTCCCATTCCCCGAAAAATAACCACATGATGTGGGCAGTGATCTTGCATGATGCCAAGGATGTCTCTCAAATATGTTTATATATATATATATATATATATATATATATATATATATATATATATATATATATATATATATATATTGCTGTTTTACATGCAGTATTCGATTTCATTTCAATTGGTGTTTTGCTCTGTAATAAAATGTGCGGTCGTCAGACATTGACGAGTTTAACCTTACAAAGAAAATCGTTACGATAATAAAACTGTGAACTTAAAATATCTGTCAAAAGTATTAGAAAGACCATACATCAATCACAATCGAGAAAGAAAGACGCATTCTGTAAGATGAAATATAACACCAGAAGCCCTCAATAGGAAGTAATATCGACGTCCTGAAGAAATGAAATATACATAAGATTCTCAGAAAAAATGCCTCCATACAAAAGGCCAGGTTGCATGAAATACACAGCCATGTCTGAAGTAATATATGGGACCCTTCTTTTAAAGAAATGAATTCCAGTCCCAAACCACATTCTTACCAGCTTTTCCAAAGGTAGCAAGTTGGTCATGCTACAGAAGTAATAAGAGTCTGAATCGAAAATAGCCGGGGTTGTGACGGAGCCAATTTCTGTGAAGAGTGGTGACTTTCCAGAAGGGAGTGTATATAAAATCATAAATTCTCTGAGGTAATGATAGCCTGTAGGCGAGAGGAAATTGCGCAGCACATATACTTCAATATTTTGTTGTTATTCGTACGGAATATGAGACGCTTCCCATATCGAACTTCCTTGGAAAGGAGTGAAAACATGATTAACTTGAGCAAGCGTCAATTTGACCACCTACAAAATACACTTACACACACATATTTATGTGTGTGTATATGTGTATATATATATATATATATATATATATATATATATATATATATATATATATATATATATATATATATATATATATATATATAACGGACGAAGAATCTCTGGGAGAATTAAACTGGAGATTAGACGGAGGGAAAATACCTAGATATCTGAGGAGGGTGAAGATTTAATCCTGTGAGTTATTGCCACTGGCCATCAGCCAAGATTTACTACAAGGGAGACGGCGAAAGGAGAGAGGGAAGTACAAGGTGTATCTGACAGTAAGAAGAAAGAGAGAGAGAGAGAGAGAAATATTATTTTAAACATTTCAGTGACTTGATTTTAAACATTCAGATAGACAAAACATCATCTTGAGTGGCTCATTTGATACTTAGGAGAGAGAGAAAGAGGTATGATGGCTAAAGATGGCGTAAGAAAGAATTACGGACAGCGTAATTAGATGGGTGCAAAGAACCTCAAGTTAATGCCTACAGTGCACCGCATGAGGTGTGCACTGCCGACATAAACCCCCCTACGGGGGCAACGCTGAAAAGACTGACGCACGGATTTGGGAATGGGCGACAGAATCGCCTCGCAAAAGAGAAGCTCTAGAAGATGTATGGAACGGATTACGTGCAGGGGATGAGTGAACGAATTACCCTGCGAAGGGGAGGACGAAGAAGAACGAAGGGGATTCCCACTCCAATATGGAAAAGGGTCCATCATCGGGGAACCATTCCGAAATCTCCCCGTCGTCAGTGCCAAGGAGATTCTTTGCTTTCGGCTTTCGGTTCAGTGTAATGGTTAGTTCTTGTCTGGGATGAGAAACCGTTAAAGAATATTCTTGAAGAATGATGTCAAGGTGGTATATATATATATATATATATATATATATATATATATATATATATATATATTATATATATATATATATATATATATATATATATATATATAGTTCTACGTATTTATATATTTAAGCTTGAAAAAGGGTGAGGAAATAAGATTCATTCAAAATAGAGCGTCTAAATAATGAATATTACTAATAAAAAATCTAAAATATTTGAGAACAGGGGAACTTATAGAGATATCTACTATTCAAATACATAGAGCTGAATTTTCAAAAGGATCATCAATTTGAGAACAACTCATCACCTCTCTCTCTCTCTCTCTCTCTCTCTCTCTCTCTCTCTCTCTCTCTCTCTCTCTCTCTCTCTCTCTACTTCAATGTGAATAACAAGTCTCTTGGGTGGATTAGAAATGTAATCATTCTGAGCAAGCAGTAAACGTCATATTCCTTCAATTAAACTATATTTATGTCCTGTCCCCACGGTAATAATGGACAATGACATTCAATAACCCATTAATGGAGGAATTAAATTTGACGCTAATTACTGTCACTTCACATAACTTCCCAAAGCAAATCCCTCTTCCCAGAGGAGAGATCTCAAAGAAGGTGGTTTTGTCTAAGTTCCATCGGGATATCTTATTGATTACAATTTGGAGCTTAATGAATCTACGAAAATTCTGAAAGATTTTGAAAATTCTACCGTAAACTGTGGCCAATAAGTTCTTCGACTTTACAAATATAAAAACAATGGACAAACTTCTACTGTCTTTGAATGAAATTATATTAACAGAATATAATAATGGTGGGAACTCCACTCATATTATCTTTCTTCCATCTTGCTATCCACCCTTTCTTAACAATTATTTCATAGTGCAACTGAGAGGTTTTCCTCCTGTTACACCTTTCAAACCTACTTGCTGTCAATTTCCTTTCCAGCGCTGAATGACCTCGTACGTCCCAGTGTTTGGCCTTTGGCCTAAATTCTATACCATTCCATTCCTTGAAATACATCAAACGCCTAGTGGATAAATCTTTTTGGTATGCTCATACCATTATGAATTCCGGTCTCATTCGCAAAAGTCAACACTCATGTATATTATGTTCTTAGAAGTGACATATAGGTTCCGTTAGGTAATTCATCGTCCAGATTTATATAAAAAGGTGTTTTTATGACATGTTTCACTAAAGTGTTGTAGCACCCTACGAGTTGAAAGTATAGACATTCTTGTCTCGTTTCATTATCTACAGATGACATTAAATACAGACAAAACTAATATACGAGGCGAAGCTCTGGAACAAACCAATTTAAAACAAAAAATCCACGCAGACAATTATGGAAAGCTTCATTTTATATAAAATGAAGGAAAGTCTTTTGGAAAAGACCCCGAACGCATCAACGCAGAGTGAAAAGAAAGCCTTTCGCCAGCGATTGAACCCTGAAAGTAATTGATGAGGGTTTAAATCTGGGGGAAGAATTAAAGAAAGGCTTAGGCGCCGTTTTATCGAGATTGGAAAAGCATTAGTGACGGAAATGGGTCCTGGAAAGGATTACAGGCATTATGGATGAGACCAAGTTCTGGCAACGATGCTGGTTACCCATGAATATAAAGATATATCCATAAAACTAACGCGGATAAGTTACTTTGAGGGAATTGGGATGTGGAATTACGATTCAGTGGAAATAAATTATATAATATATATATATATATATATATTGAGGTAGGAATAGGGCTAAAAGCTTTCATTAACAGGTGCTGGACTACAATGAAGGCGCATGTATTTGTTTGGGAAAGAAAGGGCTATTTTATCATGTAATTCTTTAAAGTATTGAATGTTTTAAACCAAATATGACAACTTTCCATTACCAACAATGACTTTAATGAGTTGATCAGTAGACAGAGGAGATATTGGTCATAAATATTTTTGTAGGCAGAAATTTTTTATTATTGTTATTATTATTATTATTATTATTATTATTATTATTATTATTATTATTGATAATGATAAAATAATGATAATAATAATAATAAAATAATAATAAGAATTATTATTATTATGATTATTATTATTATTATTATTATTATTATTATTATTATTATTATTATTATTATTATTATTATTATTAGGAGGAAGAAGAGGAAGAAGAAGAAGAAGAGGAAGAGGAAGAAGAAGAAGAAGAAGAAGAAGAGGATGATACTCTCATAAAGGATTCGGACTTCTCAGTCGGGATTATTGGTACAGACTTCCCAAAGTCGGGATTATTGATAAAGAGGAACAATTGGAGCCAGATATAAAATGGGGATCAAACATTGTCTGAGAATGTAGGGCAAAAAAATCGCCCCAAAAAAATGAGTAAAAAATGCGCCGAAGTTTCTCCGGCGCAATCGAGTTTTCTGTAAAACCGCTACAGCGTATAATCAAGGCCACCGAAAATAGATCCATCTTTCGGTAGTCTCGGTATAATGCTGTATGAGCCGCGGCCTATGAAACTTTAACCATTCTATATCGTTGCCAGAAGCACGATTATGGCTAACTTTAATCTTGAATAAAATAAAAACTACTGAGGTTAGACGGCTGCAATTTGGTATGATTGGAGGGTGGATGATCGACATACCAATTTGCAGCTTTCTAGCCTCAGTAGTTTTGAAGATCTGAGGGCGGACAGAAAAAGTGCGGACAGAATAAAGTGCGGACGGACAGACAAAGCCGGCACAATAAGTTTCCTTTTACAGAAAACTAAAAGTACAGGCTACAGAGAAACTTCAACTTAATAATATCCGAGTTAGTGAATTTCTTCTTCTCGCGAGCAAAGCGGCAAAACTAACCCTGTGATTTGGAGGTTTTCAAAAAGAAGCAGCGGCGGAAACGAAAGACAAAACTGTGCACAAACAAAACACGAAGTTTGTCGTTACACAAACACAGGCAGAGGAGGACAAAATGATACACAAACACATCACAAAGTTTCTCCTTAGACAAAGAGACTTTGTGATAGTCGAGGAAAGAGTTACAAATTTTGTCCATCGGGATCGGACTGGGGAAGGAGGAGGGGAAGGAGGAAGAGGAGGAGGAGGAGGAGGAGGAAAAGGAAAAAAGAGGAGGACGATGAGGAAAAGGAGGAGCAGGAGAAGATGGAAGAGGAGGAGGAGGAATATGATGAGGAGGAGGAGGAAGAGGAAAAAGAGGAGGAGAAGGAAAATGAGGAAGAAGAGGAAGAGGAGGAGGAATACGAAAAAGAGGAGGAAAGAGAAGGGAAGGAGAATGAGGAAGAAGAGAAGAAGAGGAGGAGGACGAGGAATACGAAAAGGAGGAGGTGGAAAGAGAAGAAGGAGAATGAGGAAGAAGAGGAAGAGGAGGAAGAAGACGAAAAAGAGAAGGAGAATGAGGAAGAAGAGGAAGAGAAGGAAGAAAGGAAAGAGAAACGAGACAATAATATCGGAGAGAGACCCACTCCACCAGATGTGTGTTTCCGGAGAGCAAAAAAAAAAAAAAAAAACACGAACGACTCTGAGAGAAAAATTTGCTTCGCTTCAACTGGTGTCACTCCGTTTGCTCCGGCGAATTTATTTCTCGCGGGGGATATTGAATTCGCAGCGATTTATTCCGAAATTAAAGATACTGTGTGATATTTCTATAATGCTAAACTGTCTTGTCAGCAACAAAGATAATAAACAATGTAATTAGAGAAGTTTTTCTGTTATTCTGCTATTTACTTTTCTAATCATTTACCCTTTGATCAATATTTTATTATTATTATTATTATTATTATTATTATTATTATTATTATTATTATTATTATTATTATTATTATTATTAAAGTAGATGAAACATATTCACATGGAACAAGCACACCAAAGGGGCCACTGACTTGAAATTCTTTAAGCTTCCAAAGAATATGTTGGTTTCAACCTCCCACCGCAGCAGACCCCTCCCCAAACACTGCAGCAGTAACTGATCATGACACAGAGCCAGCGATTTTTCATCGCCCTGGGGGAGACGCGACTTCGACGTCTGAGTGGTGGCCCACGACACAGCAACTGGCTACACCAGCGGGACCAGCTAGATAAGGGTTAGTTAGACAAAGAAAGGTTTAACCAAGCATCCAGTGCTTTCAGGCATTCCTAAAAATTAAAACCACACGGGTCGAAGCAGATACTTTGCCTTTTCTCCACAATTTTTGCTCTGGATAAAAGAGTTTTGACAGATTTAATCTCTTACTCTGGCCCCTGTATCATTTAGGAGCGAGAGGACCCTCGCCAGGCAAGGCACTCGGCTGGAGAAAAGAATTAACTTCAAAATTGGGAGGAGGGAAAATTCCGCGACATCAGAGGAGGTTGAAGATTTAATCCTGTGAGTTATTTATTGCCTTGGCCATCGGCAGAGATACACTACACAGGAGGAGGTGAAAGGAGAAAGGGTGTAGGAAGAGGCAGCTGGCAGTAAGGACAAAATTTCAGGAGGCGGGATAGTGCAGGCGAGGGGGAAAAATATGACGTGAATGGTGAGATGACGCAGATGAATGTGCAAGCATGAATGGTGATGGACAGGTTTAATGTATGGCTGCATTGAGAGAGAGAGAGAGAGAGAGAGAGAGAGAGAGACTACACATTTTCTCTCAGGTTCTTCAGATATTTAACCAACTTGGCAACCTTCACTATAAATAAATTCAGTTGATTTTGTTGCTGAATTTACATAAGATTCCATTTTATTTAAAAATCCACTTACGTTCTAAATCAAAGGGGAAATAGAACAGAATTAGATATCTTGTTGTTGCTGAAAACTAATCTGGCTTATGCAAGCAATGTCGCACCCTTTTCAGCCGAACTTCAGAGATACAAACCAATGAATAGAAAAAAAACAAATGAAAAAGTGAAGAGCCTGGCATTCATAGCCCATCATCAGTTGTGACAAAAAATGATTCTTTTGTCGAGTAGATCACCTTCCGCCTTCAAGATGGGAGTTCCGAGTAGAAGGCACAGAAATAATTGATTATCACAGCCACCAAGAATTCCTCTGCATACCAAAGACCCTGCGTATAATGATGAAAAACATTCAGAATAATGTACAATGTGGCGATTTATTCATTTCATAAGATCTCAACCTAACCGCAGAAATTCAGCATTCATAACGGAATTATTCATAGTTTTGAAGGAGCGTGAAACCGGTTTTTCAAAAATGCAGGAATATGCGATCAAAAGGAAACAATAAAAAAATCCTCATATATATAGAAAAAATCCAAACAATTGACTCATGAAACGAAGCAATTATATCTGCAGGGTATACAGAGACAAGGGTTAAAAAACAAATGTTTAGAAAAAATACTGAATCGCTCTTTTGTCGCGAAATCTGAAATACTAGGAAACTGTTCCGTAGTATTTGACTTACACAGCTTTCCATCAAATATTGTTTTGAGAGAAATACAGAGAAATCGTTTTCATTACCAAGGACACACGGCTGCAGAGAGGCAAACCGAAATAAAATAAAAAAATGTTTGTCAAACTATCAAATATTTTTGATAGGGACGACAACAGTGTTAGAAAAATATGAAACGAAAACATTCTAAAATCTGTTGTTTTTTTTTTTCATAAAATAAATCTAAAGAAACATGAAAAAAAGCATTCTAACTTTGTAGCAGCAGATACGAGTTATTAAGATACAAAAGCAATAAAGCAATATATATATATATATATATATATATATATATATATATATATATATATATATATATATATATATATATATATGCATCACTCTTACTCAAGCCTACAGCACATACAAATTCCTTACCCCACTCACCCTCAATATGTCTGCAAAGAATTACGACGATTCAAAATAAAATAAAAGCAAGAATCAGCCACACTCCAACTGGTTTACCCC
Source organism: Macrobrachium rosenbergii (assembly GCF_040412425.1). Taxonomy (NCBI): domain Eukaryota; kingdom Metazoa; phylum Arthropoda; class Malacostraca; order Decapoda; family Palaemonidae; genus Macrobrachium; species Macrobrachium rosenbergii. Next base: position 34,438,075 of record NC_089771.1, read on the forward strand.
ACCACCATTTGCAACAACAAATTTATTTTCCGCAAAAGATGTTGAAGAAATCGCGCCGGGTAAATATTCTCTCTCTCTGTGTGCAATGTCTCGAAAGTGCTCTACTGGTAAAGATTCTTTGATATTTGCATTCCTGGAGTTCAAAGGGAGAAGGAAACCGGATTATTTGGGTCTTTCTCCATGGATCTAAAATGAAACATAGGTTGAAAAAAGGTTAAAGTTCTCTTGGGCCTTGCAGTGCTCATAGGGTCAGGGATGAACTCCGGTTTCTTAGGTCGACAGCCAGTTGGGGAGAAGTCTCGTTGTCTAAGACGGGTGGCCAGTGTGTCGCTAGGCCCACTGTTCAACCCCCGGCCGGAGGGCTGGTACCTATTTTCTTACCGACCCTCTCGAGTTTTCAGACCGCTAGGTTGGCGGGCCACCGGGTTTATGTAATGGCGCCATCCGCAAGCCACCAGTGAGCGGCGGGATTTGAACCCTGGTGCTCTCGACTGGTAGGCGAGAACCTTAACACTGGGCTGCCACGGCAACAGAATGAAACATTATAGGACATAATATAGAATTTAGGTCAAAGGCCATGTGCTGGGACCTATGATAAGGTCATTCAGAGCTGAAACAGAAATTGACAGTAAAAGGTTTGAAAGGTGTGACAGGAGTAAAACCTCAAAGCAGTTGCACTATGAAACCATTGATATGAGAGGGCGGAAAGTATGATGGAAGAATGGGAATATGAACGGAGGTACAGGAAGAGGAATGAAAGGGGTTGCAGCTATGGGCCATGGAAGGGACTCTGCAAAGAACCTTAGGTAATGCCTATAGTGCACCGCATGAGGTGCACTGACGGTGCTACCCCCCTACCGGGTGAAATATTATAAATACTAACACACAAGTGACCTTTGCTTTTAAGCTGATGCAGAATATTTTGAAATTAATATAACGAATCCCATCACAGAACTTAAATATCATTTAGTGTTTAATCGCTGGATTAACTGATGTTTATTCTCTTATATATTTAGCTCTTTTTATCCACTTAAAAATCATATTATTTGTGATCATACTCGGATTGTTAAAATAAATATTTGAAATGATGCATTTGCTTACAGTTATCAAACGCAGGATATCGTAAAAGCAACTCTAAATACATGACATCAAAGGTGCTATTTGATTTTTTAAACCAAACTTGGGTTCACTAAGAAGTTAATTTCCGAAATTATTTCTGAATGTTAATACAAAAATAGTCACTTGCTTTCTGTGTTGATTGTTCTGGGAGTTCGACACACACATATAAAATATATATATATATATATATATATATACATATATATATATATATATATATATATATATATATATATATATATATATATATATATATATAGTATATGTGTATATATATATATATATATATATATATATATATATATATATATATATATATATATATATATATATATATATATATATATGTGTATATATATATATATATATATATATATATATATATATATATATATATATATATATATATATATATATGCTAAACCCTTCCCCCCGAAGTATTCCTAGAAAGAATAGCCGCGATTCAGGAAGGCGGATTTCCCACGCTCCACCATTTGCAAATTTGTACTTTCTTAAAAGACGCCGAAATCATATTGCGTCAAGGTTCTTTCTGTGCGTCGGAAGGGGAGTTCTCTGCAGTTATAAAAAAAATCTTTTGATACGAACATTCCCAGAGTTCGGAGGGAGAAGAAGAACAGTTATTTTCCTCAGCCCATTCTCGATGGAACGTGTTGAACGTTGAAATATACAAAAACAATGTTAATATATTGCTATTAAGCTGACATAAAGTAGTTTTATAAAGATAAAACTAAATTATTTATATATTGCTATTAAGCTGACATAAAGTATTAGAAACAGGTATCTTTATAAAGATAAAACTATCTTATCTTTTTCAAATCTACCCTATGGTTCCTCTCTCATTATATTGTGATTTCTCAAGCTCACTTTTTCACACAATGCATCATTGTAAAGGCTAGGTCCTCTAAACATTAAAATCGAATTAAATATAATAAATATCAATGTCAACAGCTTTGAACAGCATTCCCCTCAAATAGTAGATATTAATGGATAAATCTGAATATGATAGATAATAAAATTGTACGAACAGCGAGATTCAAGCGAGTTTTTAATTCTGGTAAAATGCAAGAGAGAAAACGAAGCTAATATATCCCATAATCTTCTGGTTTCTTGTTTCCTCATTTCTCAACACTTCCCTGAAATCGTAATTTATTTGTGTAAATATATAACATGAACTAGTCCACACATCTGATACCATCACGTATATGAGTTCGATGGACCATAAATATCCCCAACAACGCTAAGAAGGGTAACGCGAGGAATATTGTGGAGAAAATAGACTGCACCAGAGAAATCTCTCCACGAAGCAAATCCTGATTAACATCAGTTCATAGTCCCTTTCATCTCTGTGTGATCAGAGCTTCTGGGTCTTAGCACTTCCTCCTTTGATCACGGCGAGAGGGAGGCCTCTGAAATCTTAGAGGATGAGTAACAGCAGTAGGAGGAAGAATTTGATGGATGTCTTTGTTTTGTTTGTTTATTATTATTATTATTATTATTATTATTATTATTATTATTATTATTATTCAGAATATGAAACCTATTCATATGGAACGAGCCCACCACAGAGGCCATTGACTTGAAATTTAGGCTTCCAAAGAATATTATTATTATTCAGAAGATGAAACCTATTCATATGGAACGAGCCCACCACAGAGGCCATTGGCTTGAAATTCGGGCTTCCAAAGAATATTATTATTATTCAGGAGATGAAACCTATTCATATGGAACAAGCCCACCACAGGGGCCATTGACTTGAAATTCAAGCTTCCAGAGAATATTATGATATTCATTAGGAAGGAGTAAGAGGAGGCAAAGGGAAATACAAATTATTATTATTATTATTATTATTATTATTATTATTATTATTATTATTATTATTATTATTATTATTATTATTATTATTATTCAGCAGATGAAACCTATTCATATGGAACAAGCCCACCACAGGGGCCATTGACCTGAAAGTCAAGCTTCCAAAGAATATTATGGTGTTCGTTAGGAAGAAGTAAAAGGAGATAAAGAGAAATAAAGTAAGAAGAGATCTCACACATTTGTGTCTTGACTTTCGGTGGATGAGGTTTTCATCGTGTGCCCATTTGTAAATAAGTAGTCGTTTGATACATGTTCATTGAAATTTGTTCAAGAAACTGCAGTGCTCACCTTGCATAAATCCGTTCCAATGTTTAGTTCATGTACATGAGAGAGAGAGAGAGAGAGAGAGAGAGAGAGAGAGAGAGAGAGAGAGAGAGAGAGCCAAAAACCTCAACTATTCGCTTTCTCGGGATCTGTCATCTCTATTATCTCCTGTATTACCGTCATTTTAGTTCAGCAGCGATTACCTGAAGTCACAATACCTCAAATCACTTTGGTGTCCAAGTTATAATGATACTTGAAAGAGGTAAACTTTACATGGAACAGGCTTCCATTTCAAGAAGAATACTTGGAGAAGCGCTCCACTATATATAGACGAGAAAAGACCCTAATTACGTTTAACTTGGCTAAAGGTTCGAATAGCAAAACAGACTAAGCAATAATATCGATAAGTCTGGTATATCTTTAGATACATGTGATTTTCATGAGTTGCTGTTTTTAGTTTTCCGTAAAAGAAAATTATTGAGATGGCTATTTGGCTGTCCGTCCGCACTTTTTCTGTCTACCCTCAGATCTTAAAAACTACTGAGGCTAGAGGGCTGCAAATTGGTATGTTGATCATCCACCCTCCAATCATCACACATACCTAATTGCAGCCATCTAGCCTCAGTAGTTTTGATTTTATTCAAGGCTAAATTTAGCCATAATCATGTTTCTGGCAACGATATTGTATAGGCCACCACCGTACCGTGATTAAAGTTTCATGGGCCGCGGCTCATACAGCATTATATCAAGACCACCGAAAGATAGATATATTTTCGGTGGCCTTGATTATACACTGTGCAAAAAACTCGATTGCGCCGGAGAAACTTCGGCTCGTTTTTTACTTATTTAACTTTTATTTATTCTTTTTGTGTTTAAGTTACATATATTTTGAGTGGGATCGTCAACGCAGGATTAAGAGAAAGAAAAAAAACTATTCAACAAAAGAATCATTAATATATGACTATTATGTAATATTCCCACCTACAGTAAAAAAAAAAACTCTTGAATATATATATAAAAAAAGTTGAAGATACGTCTTATAAGAACTCAGCTCGGCCATGTCAAAAAAAATCAATCCCCATCACATTATGTACATAATCAAGCTCCGTAGTGATATATCTAGAGCAGCTACCTACCTACGCTTCCCCGAAGCCCATAGGAGAGGGAGGCTAAACGTAAAACTAGACAGTTCTATTAATAACCAATGTAAAGTCTTTAAAAGAGTTACCCAGAAGATAATCAGATCCTTGGTATTCCAAGAATCTGGAGTCACTCAATTAAGTAGTCTCGACAGAAAGGTTTTAATCAGGTATTCCAAGAACGGAATATTGCCCATTTATAGCAGCATGTAGTTCATATAAGTTGTGGGAGTCAATGGCAGCATCTAGTTCACATAAGCTGTGGGAGTCAATAGCAGCATCTAGTTCACATAAGCTGTGGGAGTCAATAGCAGCATCTAGTTCACATAAGCTGTGGGAGTCAATAGCAGCATCTAGTTCACATAAGCTGTGGGAGTAATAGCAGCATCTAGTTCACATAAGCTGTGGGAGTCAATAGCAGCATCTAATTCACACAAGCTGTGGGAGTCAATAGCAGCATCTAATTCACATAAGCTGTGGGAGTCAATAGCAGCATCTAGTTCACATAAGCTGTGGGAGTCAATAGCAGCATCTAGTTCACATAAGCTGTGGGAGTCAGTAGCAGCATCTAGTTCATAAGCTGTGGAGTCAATAGCAGCATCTAGTTCACATAAGCTGTGGAGTCAATAGCAGCATCTAGTTCACATAAGCTGTGGGAGTCAATAGCAGCATCTAGTTCACATAAGCTGTGGGAGTCAGTAGCAGCATCTAATTCACATAAGCTGTGGGAGTCAGTAGCAGCATCTAGTTCACATAAGCTGTGGGAGTAATAGCAGCATCTAGTTCACATAAGCTGTGGGAGTCAAGCAAAGGAGAAGTAATGATAGATTAAGTGGTAATTACTCTTTTAATTAATTTAACACAAACTGAAGTACTAATGAAAAAAAATTAGAGGCCAAAGTCTCCTTTCCCTTCGGTAATTCATCAATGAAAACATTTACAGCACCAATGGTAGAATACAGAATTTAGGCCCAAAGGCCAGGCACTGGGACGCATGAGATCACTCAGCGCTGAAACGGAAATTGACAGTAAAAAGCTTTGAAAGGCGTAACAGAAGGAATAAAACCTCAAAGCAGTTGCACTATGAATCAATTGTTAGGAGAGGGTTGAGGAAAGTAAGATGGAAGAAAGAGAACATGAACGGAGGTACAGTAGGGGTTATACAGCACCAATAAAATTACCTCTGGTCTTCGATGCCTTCGATCCGGCATAACCTGCTTGCAATGAAAGTCGCGGAGGAAAACCGCATCTTGTCCCTGAAAGACGACACCCGAGAAAGAGAGAGAGGGAGAGAGATCCCGCCTACGACGGCAGGAAAAACTCTCGAAGGCCTTTAGCGAAGCGAGACGCCTATAATTGGTGACGCGAGAGAGAGAGAGAGAGATCATTTGAAACAGACCGACTTCCCATGAATATTTAAGGAGCTTATTTAAACTTCCCGAGGGCGGAAGAGGATCTTTTCGCGTGGTTTCTGAACCTCCCTGGAGGGGAAAGTAGTTTCTTTTTTTTATTATTCTTCTTCTTCTTCTTCTTCTTCTTCTTCTTCTTCCTCGTTTCAGTTCGTTTCAGGTAGTTTGACTTTTTCAGAATCTTATACTTGCTTAGAGATCCCATTATTCGCTTTTCTTCAAACGCGCGTTATTTGGGGATCATATTTCTTAAAAAACACACAATTCAAAGACGCTCTGTATTTATGTATACTTATACAATCATTACAACATAAATTTCTGTTAGACGATATCAAAAAAAAAACATAGACCCCTTCTTGATTAATTTAAGGTTATGAACAAGTATGAAACTATTGATTCTTTTTTGTAAATAAAATCAATATTATGGTAATGCGCTTTTCCCAAGTCTCATTATTTGCGTGACGTTAAAAATTGACATAACTTCCTTTTTCGAGGGATTTTTAGGCTTTATGTGAACAAATAAGTAAAATCTAAGCGGCTCTTTTAATATATAAATGAAATAATATTGATTTCTTTTAGAAGCCAAACTGTAATAATACCTGTGGCCTGTTATGCATGCACACATATATATACAGTATATATATATATATATATATATATATATATATATATATATATATATATATATATATATATATATATATATATATATATATATATATATATATATATATATATATATATATATATTTTTTTATATATAATATATATATATATATATATATATATATATATATATTTTTTTTTTTTTTTATTTTAACAAAAGAAACATGTAGAGTGGAGAAAAATCAACAAGACTCATGACAGCATCATGAAAAATATTTTAATGTAGTGAAAGAGTAATTACAAAACGTAGGAAACTATTTGTAACAACAAGATTCTAATTCAGCAAGCAATTGAAAATCCGAGCGAATAAAAAAAAGAAAATTAATTACAAAAGCAGCTGAATTGCTTGAAATGAGACCAAGAAAATTAAACCGCAAACCATGTAATTAAAAGTAGGCTGTTTTTAATTATTATTGCAATTGCACTGCACGTGTCAAATTTCTCACCCATAAAAAGGCTACTGCCCCTTAAATGGAAAACTGCAGTATCTGCAAAAATACAAAACTGAGAAAAATGGTAGATACTGCAATTTTCCCTTGCCTTACAACTGTTTTTGCAGATACTGCAAATGGGACCCCTAAATAAAGCACTGAAGAATCATTTTGAAACTGCAGCAACTTGTGGATTAGTGTTTCACGAGCCCAGTAGGTGGCATAATATCTCGATTTTGAAAATTTCGCAGATACTGCAGTTTTCCCTTGCCTTACTGCTGATTTTGAAGATACTGCAAATGGGACCCCCTAAATAAAGCACTGCAATTTGGTATGTTTGATGATTGGAGGGTGGATGATCAACACACCAATTTGCAGCCCTCTAGATTCAGTGGTTTTAAAGATCTGAGGGCTGGGAGATAAAGTGCGGACGGACAGACTAAGCCGGCACAACAGTTTTCTCTTACAGAAACCAAAGAACAAATCTGAGACGGAAACCCCAGATCAACAGTGAATGATGCTACAAGCGTTCTATCAGGCCAATAATTATTATTATTATAGAAAGTACCGCGATCCGTCCAACATAATTACATCAGACTAAAGGATTTTAATTAAAAGCAGGCGAAAGTGTAAAAGACTTAATGGTTCAATATCAAGTTTTAATAATTTCATTCAATATAAAATGCACCCACCAATTCAGAGCAAACAAAATACTAAGAAACAATTTAATGAAAAACCACCGAATAGAACTCACGGGAAAAACCACTAAAAACCACTAATCATTTTCGCCAGTTACCCTACACATTCAATATCAAGCTGCTGATACTACGAAGTTTACTCTTAAATAAAAAAAAAAATACAAATTTAATCTCTGGTTTACTCATATTATTTATATGGGGGGGTTTTCTTACCTAGCCCAGAGGCATTTAAATGGAAAGTCCAATGAAAATTTTATGTAATTAGGGCTTAATATACCCAGCGCAGAAAGATGAGCAAACAAGTCCATATCTTCGTACTTCTTGTTTCCTCTGCCAAGGAGATTAAGTTACAATTTTGCTGTGTTTATTTGTTTGCCTTTCACGAAGAAGATTAGGCAAAAAAGTTACAGAACGATTTTTACGAGAAATTCACCAAACGTGGGTCTGGTCACTGGCAAAAAGAGATGAGATTTCGGAGAAGTAGGATCATAACATTCCGGGAACGAGGACCTTTTGAGAGGGGAAACTGCTCGGGCTTATTTCAAATGCTTCACTGAAATAGGAATGGAATGGAATATAGAATTTTGGCCACAGGCCAAGCATTGGGACCTATGAGGTTATTCAGCGCTGAAAGGGAAATTGACAGTAAAAAGGTCTTGAAAGGTGTAACAGGAGGAAAACCTCAAAGCAGTTGCACTATGAAACAGTTGTTAGGAGAGGATGAAAAGGAAGCAGGAAGAAAGAATATGAACGGAGGTACAGTAAAATGAAAGAAAGGGGTTGTAGCCTGGGGGCCGAAGGGACGCTGCAAAATTTAAAATTATGCTAAAGTCAAAAATTTGCATATCAGTGCTTTTAAAATTATGCTAAGGCCGAAAATTTGCATATCAGTATTTTTAAAATTATGCCAAAGCCAAAAATTTGCATATCAGTACTTTTAAAATTATGCTAAGGCCAAAAATTTTGCATGTCAATACTTTAAAAAAAATATTAAAGCCAAAAATTCGCATATCAGTACTTTTAAAATTATGCTAAAGCCAAAAATTTGCATATCAGTACTTTTAAAAATTATGCTAAGGCCAAAAATTTGCACATCAGTACTTTTTAAAATTATGCTAAAGCCGAACATTTGCATGTCAATACTTTTAAAAAAATATTAAAGCCAAAAATTCGCATATCAGTACTTTTAGAATTATGCTAAAGCCGAAAATTTGCATATCAGTACTTTTAAAAATTATGCTAAGGCCAAAAATTTGCACATCAGTACTTTTAAAATTATCCTAAAGCCAAAAATTTGCACAAAGTACCCAAAAGTAGCATCGCCAATTTTAGAGCAAATAACGCTTATCAGAAAGGCCAGCTGCTGCGTCTCACTCCTACGCCGTAAGAAAATCTATTACCTTCCCAAGATATATAATTTCAGAGACACAATAACACCCGTCAACGGAGCGGCTGTTTCTCTTCTATTTGCTCAGAGGAAAAAAGCAATAGATTAGCCGCCGTGAAATATTGTTCAATTCCTAAAAAGGCTCTTGGGACACACACAAGGTTTCTCCGGATTATCTTATAACAAATCACCTTCCGGAACTCCGAAGGTCCTCTTCTTATTTTACGACGGCCATAACTTTTGTCCAAACTTCATTTTCCCAACTTGAGGTTCAAGTTTGCCTTTTTTTTTTTTTCCCCACCCCTCCCAAAATGTATTTGTTTCCGGCGCACGGGAGCAACCGGAATGGTATACCTGGAGAACTGGAAAGCCTCTTTTCTCTCTCTCTCTCTCTCTCTCTCTCTCTCTCTCTCTCTCTCTCTCGTATCGATGCGTTTCCGTGAGACAGACTTTCACTTTTGTGTTTACTTTTTCCTCTGTCGAGCGTCTCCAGCACGAGTGGATTTCAAAGTATGCCTAAATTCCAATTTATATAGAATATACTCTATAATTGCTTCAGGGCATAATCCAGTATCTTGTAACACAGTTAGTGTAATGATAGAATTTATTTGCTTTTTATATAGACATATATGTACATATATAAATTATTATTATTATTATTATTATTATTATTATTAATTATAATTATCATTATAAGCAAGATATATATATTATATAATTATATATATATATATATATATCCTTGTTTGTAATAATAATAATAATAATAATAATAATAATAATAATGATAATGTTGAGTGTGCAGACAAGGACTTAAATAGTTTTGCCATTACCCTATGAAGACACTAATAAGTTAGACTAGTGAGACATTCATTGACATAACTTATCACAGGGAAATTTAGGTGACATAATAAAATAACAAGATAGAAATCAAACGTCAAAATTTAGTTTTGCCGAAGCAATTACCTTGATACCTTGAGAACGTGATCATCGGAAATAAAATAAAAATATCTGAAATAAAACAATAAATTTTATAGATATAAAAAATATTTTGGGGTAGCCGGTGGCTTATGTCTGAAATAAAATGATAAATTGTCTGAAAAAAAACAATGAATTTTACAGCTAAAAAAATATTTTTAGGTATCAAAAATCATAAATTATCTGAAATACGATCAATTTTACAGCTAAAAAAGTTTTTCTCGGGGGAAGATATCCAATAATTTATATATGTCTGAAATAAAGTCATAAAATATAAAAAAAAATTTACAGCAAAAAAAAATAAAAATAAAAAATACATAAAATAAAATTGGAAATCCGAAACATTCAATATTCGACTCAGTCGATTGTCACATGACCTTTCAAGTGGGTCGACCCAGCTGTGGGTGGACAGGAAACAGACGGTCATTGACAAGACCTGTTTATAATTCAGCTCCGGGGAGAATATCGGCTGGATGACGTAACGAAGCGTTGGCCTTAGGTAATAGTCTAGATATTCCCATATCACCCCATCCTGTTCAGTTCTAAATCTGTTTGTGGAATGTGCGATTTAGGCCTGATTCCAAGCGGTAGGACTTATGAGCTTGCACTGTGAAACTACTGTTGGAAGAGAGTTGAGGAAAGTAAGATGGAAGATGGAGATAGAGTGAAAGAAATGTAAGGAGTTGCAGCTTTTAGGGTTCATGCTGCCATGCTGAAGGAACGGAGAGACTGTAATAATCTAGTTTGGCCACGCATATGCCCCTGGTCATCTGTTGATCGTGCAAAACAACTCCGTCATCCCATCCCACTAAGAGGATAATGGCGGGAATGGATTACTGGGAAAAAAGGGTGCGGGAAAAACAGAATTCTTTCATAGCGCCCTTTTCTGCGGCGGAGAGAGAGAGAGAGAGAGAGAGAGAGAGAGAGAGAGAGAGAGAGAGGAAAAACAGAATTCTTTCATCACGCCCTTTTTCAGCTGGGGAGAGAGAGAAAAATTTTTTTTTTTTTTATTTTAAACATTTCAGTGACTTGATTTTCAATATTCAGATAGACAAACGTCATCTTGAGTAGCTCATTTGATGCTTAGAAACGAAAAGAGAGAGAGAGAGAGAGAATTATCATTTCAAACATTTCAGTGACTTGATTTTAAAACATTCGGATAGACAAACATCATATAGAGTGGCTCATTTGGTGCTTAGAAACGAGAGAGAGAGAGAGAGAGAGAGAGAGAGAGAGAGAGAGAGAGAGAGAGAGAGAGAGAGAGAGAGAGAGAGAGAGCTAAGGGGAGCTACATTAAAGCTCTCATAAGGGACAATCAGGTGAGGAACATTAAAAACGTCCACAACAGTACAAGCCATAGCGATAATTATTATAACTCTGTTCAAAACACTAAAGAATTTCTCATGTCCTGATGACTTATTTCATTCATTTTTTTATATTAACAAAATGGTTTATGGCATCAGCATCCATAGAGACAAATCCAGGAACTGATTTTTTATTTAACTGTCAAAGAAAACTATCGAGATGGCTATTTGTCCGTCCGTCCTCACTTCTTCTGTCCGCCCTCAGATCTTAAAAACTACTGAGGCTAGAGGGCTGCAAATTGGTATGTTGACCATCCATCTTACAGTAACCAGACATACCAAATTGCAGCCCTCTAGCCTATGTAGTTTTTATTTTATTTAAGGTTAAAGTTAGCCACAATCGTGCTTTTGGCAACGATATAGGATAGGCCACTACCAAGCCGTGGCTCATACAGCATTATACCGAGACCACCGAAAGATAGATCTATTTTCGGTGGCCTTGATCATACGCTGTAGCGGCTGTACAGAAAACTCGATTGCGCCGAAGAAACTTCTGCCCAGTTTTTTACTAGTTTTTAATAAAGACGAGAGAATAAACTCTTTATTCTCTTCACCAAGACGTAAAGAATAATGGTATTGCATTACCCTTTAATGGCTGAAGCTCTCTAATGTTTAGTGATTAGGCTACGTAATCTTTTCCACAGAAACACAAATTGGCATTTCGACCTTAATAACAGCGCGAATTACCATCATGTACTTTGAGTGCCTCCGCTGAGATAAAAAAAAACAAGCAAGCACGCAGTAGTATATATTAAGGTAATAAGAGTTGAAGCACGGAATTCAAGACACCCATTTGCAATGAAAGCCTCCAAAAACGGTCCATGATTAAGTTTCATTAGCAAATAAGAAAGCCTCCAGTAATGCTTTATGCTTGAACGTTAGAAGTAATGCCTCCTCCAAGCACTGGACACTGCAATTGTAGCATATGACCTCACAAATTGTTCTGCTTGGAAGTATACTTATTAACTGCATTCAGGTTCACATCAAAAAAGAGTACAGCAAGAGAATGTAATTCAGGAATGATAGCCCCTAAAGAACTAAGCTGGACATGCAAAAAAAGCCATGTAAAGTATCAAATGTCGACACTTCAAGCCACCATCAAACTATTATAACTGATAGTCAGCCATAAATTACTTTAAAAACTCAGCAGAAGAACCGTGTCATGAAAGTAAATCACTTGCTGTCGTGGGGGCGAAATGTCAGATTCATACGTATGAAAATGATTGACTAAACTTATTTGTCGCCCCACGAGAGCTGAAAAACCTTTTAAAAAAACACGTATGATACCATTCTTATGCACCAACAGCATGAAGATAATAACAATGTAATCCTAAACTAAACAAGTAAAAATACGCCGAAGTTTCTTCGGCGCAATCGAGTTTCTGTACAGCGTATATAATGTTGTATGAAACTCTCAGCCACGGCCCATGAAACTTTCAGTCACATGGAATTTAGGCCAAAGGCCAAGTGCTGGGACCATTCAGAGTTGAAACGGAAATGACAGTAAAAAGGTTTGAAAGTTGTAACAGGAGGAAAACCTCTCTGTTGCAGTATGAATCAGTTGTTAGGAGAGAGTTGAGGAAAGTAAAATGGAAGAAAGAGAATATGAACGGAGGAGCAGTAAAAGGAGTGAAAGGGGTTGCTTGCAGCTCGGGGTCGAATCGAAGCCCCAAAGAACCTTAAGTAATGCCTACAGTGCACCGCATGAGGCGCACTGACGGCACTGAAAACCCCTACTGGGGGAAAAAGATACAATCATGATTACTAAAACACAGAAATCCTGGTCTGTCTCAGAGAAACAATCACACTCCTCTTGCAAAGAGGAGATAACAGCCTTACCCCCACCCCCACCCCACCCCCCCCACCATACAAACGCAAGAGACATCTGAAAACCAGATTACATTCTCTTTCAAAGGCTTCTAGGTGGCTATACCTAGCTGGTGGTGGTGGTGGTGGTGTGGTCTCGCCGCCGCCGCCGCCGCCGCCGCCGCCAGCAAAGATATGATGCAATTTTCATTCGCGAAATTAAGCTGGTGTCCGGCCCTGCTCTCTCATCAAAGGGCGTCTGGGCCTTTGAGCCATTTGGAAATTCATTGTGTTCTATTTCGCGGCGCCCGGCGCTGCCGTGCGAATGCGCGCGAGGTAACGCGCGGGCTGGCAGATGGACAAACAGGCAGACACCAAGAATAGAATGTAGAATGTAGGCCAGAGGGCAAGCGCTGGGATCTCTCTCTCTCTCTCTCTCTCTCTCTCTCTCTCTCTCTCTCTCTCTCTCTCTCTCTCTAATGGTTTTCAGTGAACTGTATGTTTTGACAGCATTTGGACTCTTACGAGTTTTTTTTTTTTAAATACATGAAAACCTTGGTTGATAATGGTTTTTGCAGGAAGATAGTCTTGAATTTTTCACATTCTCTCTCTCTCTCTCTCTCTCTGTATATATATACATATATATAATATTCATACATACATACATACATACGCATATGTATGCAAAGAGGAAAATTCACATTCAATACAAAAGAACCCTAACGAAACAGATAAATGGATATGTATCAACCGCGAGTCTTCATTCCAGCTCTAATACGCATGTCAAAAAAAGGCCTCGTCCCAATTCCTCCTTCCACTCCATCATCGTCACGTAAAACGCATTCCAACCCGTGATAATTGGCGATGATATGATACGCAAGCACGAATTTGCCTGCGCGGTAGCATTTAAGCCTTAATTAACGGCTGTGCGAAGTGCAGTTACGGAGTTATTGCTAATTAATAGTCTCGCGATGATTACAGCGAAGACATCAGTTTTAGGATAACTGAAATGAAAAGCCAGTGGACCGGAGCATGCAATTGAGTTGCTTGTGCAAGCGTAATGGTTGATGATGGCTAATCGCCATCGCGCTTGAAGGAAAGAGTCGTTTGTGCTTTCTTTAATAGGAGAGAGAGAGAGAGTTAGTTCGGATGTGGCTCTTGCCAACATTAAAACTCTCACCTGCAGAAGCTGCTTCCTATATATAATAATAATAATAATAATAATAATAATAATAATAATAATAATAATAATAATTAATAATAATAATAATAATAAAAATCCACAATTATATTGTAAATATTTTGCTATGTATATAATAAATAATTGTGGATTTTTATTACACAGATTGTTTTTCACGAGATTGTGAAATTTCTCAGCAATAATAATAATAATATAATAATAATAATAATAATAATAATAATAATAATAATAATAATGTGGGTCTGCGCTATTTATCCAATAGCCGGAAGTTGATCCTTTGCATCTTGTAAGAGTTTTTTTCCACTTTTCAGGTTTTTAAAAAGTGTTTTTAAGTACCAGATATTCTGGTTAAAAGGTCAAGGTGGACGGGAGGGTGTTTACCCAGCCTTGGTGGAGGTTTGTGGTCTCTGAGGACCCATGAATATTGTGAATGTTATTGGCAGTACTTCGTAATAATCACGTCTCATCAGCGCATACCTCATATTTCTCAATTTACTCCCCTTTCTCTTGAAATGAATTGAATATAGAATTTCGGCCAAAGGCCAAGCACTGGTCCATACGAAACCATTCATTGCTGAAACGGAAATTGACAGTAAAAGGTTTGAAAGGTTTAACAGGAGTCGAATCGCAGTTGAATCAATCGTCAGGAGAGGATTGTGGAAAGATGGAAGAGAGTTCCCTTTCTCATGACACCAGAAGTTACGCTGTCGAAGCCCTGCGGTCTCATTTACGTTAGAAAATAAGGAACGCAGCGAAGAGTTATCGTTGCCTTAATTCCAATGAATGGTTAAGCTGCCTTAAGTGGCACGCCAATCCTTCATTATTCACAGAACAGCGTGAGTTATCGCTGCCGAGCGTAATGTGTGTCACGCTTTGTGACTCCGCCGCACGAAGGAAGGCATTCCTGACTCGAATATCGATGCCTTTATGAATTTCATAACCGTATTGGTATTTCAGTTGCTGTAGCTGTTGTGAATGTAAATAAGTAAATATACCTTAGATCCAGTCTTTCTAAATGCTTTTATGAATCTTTATATCATTATTTTAATTGCTGTTATTGGCTTCATAAAAATTATCATCTTAATCTGTACAACAGCTGTATTCAACATGGCGTTCATATAATTATTCTTTACAGGTAATCTAAGCTGTCAAAATTTTTTTTTAATTAATCAAGAAATAAACTATAGTTAAACAGACCCACTGCCACTCGCACCAGAGGTCTAAGGTTTGCTGCAAGTTTCTAGTAAGTAGCCTGTCATATATATATATGTCGTATAAAGATTATAATCTAATTCTGGGATAATTCATTTATTTATATATATATATAATATAGATTTAAACATATAATATATAAATATACAAATATGTATATGCATGTACATATATACATATATATGTGTGTATATATTTATATGTATATATGTATATGCATATATATATATTATATATATATATATATATATATATATATATATATATATATATATATATATATATATATATATATATATATATATATATATATATGTATATATATATATCACTACTCTAGGAATCATATTTTTTTATTTGATATTTCTGGATGCTGAATAGATGCTTGAACTAACATTACCATTTTCTAAATGATTTTTGATCGCTACATCATACTATATATATATGCATCTTCCTCTTTCCTCAGTAAACTAATCCAAGCGTTCATCTTTCCATTCGTATAAGATACTCACGCAAAACCCCAACCCTTAAAGTTATATATTATATATATAAAACTACAGCTTTACTCCGCTCTGCTAAAAATACATTCCTTATCCCACTGGAAACTTATTATTGGCGAGATCCTACTTGTTATTCTAAGGCAAAATATTAAATAAGATACGTGTTCATAATATTCTAACGAGAGAAAATATTCTTGAAAAAATCCATTATTAGTGGTCCCATTGAACCTATTTCCACCTTAGTTTTCTCGTCTGAAAATATCTACCTTTTTCCAAGTTCCTTTTTTAGTGTTCTATTAAAGTAAACTAATGTGGCGTTTATCGTCACTTACTTTTCTGTCCGCCCTCAGATCTTAAAAACTACTGAGGCTAGAGGGCATTTGCAAGTGGGTATATTGATCATCCACCTTCCCATCATCAAACATGCCAAATTGCGGCCTTCGAACTCAGTAGTTTTCTTTATTAGGTTTAAGTTAGCCATAATCGTGCGTCTGGCAACGCTATAGGACAGGCCACCACCGGGCCGTGGCTGAAAGCTTCATGGGGCCACGGCTCATAAAGCATTATACACTGTAAAGAAAACTCGATTGCGCCGAAGAAGTTTCGGCGCATTTTTTATTTATTTTTAACTGTCTCCCGCTCAGTAAGTATTCAGTTGCTTTAACTAATTATTCCTCGTTCTCATTTTCTTTACAAACACTAATACTTAACGAATTTTATCGTAATTTCCTTTCACCTGTAATCCCTTTGTTTTTATTCGCCTAATTGTCCTAATCTGTATACAGCAGTCTTATGTAAAATAAGTTACTTATTATCCACCCTCATTAAGATAATTTTAGAATCAATTAGTCTTAGGGACAATGATTACCTCCCGGCTAAGTGCTGAATTGGGGCCTCGTTACGATTGATGGATTGATAGTTAGGTATCAGGACAGATTTACTTTTCATTCCTTTCTTGAAGTGATCAGTTAAATCGTTTACGTAATTCCTTTCCTGTTTTTTTTTTTGTGTGTAGGAAAATACCGTGCTTCTAAATATTGGTAAATTATCATGTTCACATTTTTCATTTTCCACAAATCTACGAGAATAAAATGGTGTTGTTCATTCGCACCACAGACATAAGAGTGCAATATTGGCTCCAACTGTCTTACAGGAACAATGTAGGCTCCAACTGTCTTACAAGGACAATATAGGCTCCAACTGCCTTACAGGAACAATGTAGGCTCCAGCTGTCTTACAGGAACAATGTAGGCTCCAACTGTCTTACAGGAACAATGTAGGCTCCAACTGTCTTACAAGGACAATATTGGCTCCAACTGTCTTACAGGAACAATGTAGGCTCCAACTGTCTTACAAGGACAGTATAGGCTCAATCTGCCTTACAGGAACAACATAGGCTAAGCTGCTATTCTGGGAAAATCGTTCTCATGAACCAATGAAAACTTATATATATTAGAAGTCAAAGCCACCCACACGCACGACCTACATATACAAAGCGCCAATTAATTAATTCTGCACATAAGGGGTTTGTTTTTGCCTCATGTTAAATGATTCGACAGTCTTACTGAAAGAAGGACAGCTTTGTGCTTCATGACTGAATTTTTATTATCATCATCACTTCGTTTCACGAACAACAGGATCTAAGGGCTTTTGATGTTTTAAATCTAATTATTATTATTATTATTATTATTATTATTATTATTATTATTATTATTATTATTATTATTATTCTGAAGATGAAGCCTGTTCATTTGGAACAAGCCCACGAAAGGTGCCATTAACTTTAAATTCAAGCTTCCAAAGAATATTATGGTGTTCATTACGAAGTAAGAGAAGGGAAAGAGAAATACAGAAAGAACAGATCTTATCAAAAAATATAAATAAATAAATTGTAAATAAAAGACACATAAACTCACCTTGTTCATTTCCGAACTCATTTTACATTTAAAATAAAATTGTAGAATCCTATGGTTTTGATATCAACTTCATCGGAACGAGATATATTTTCCTCGTGAATATTACGAAGCGGAAAAGGGACACACACACACACATACACACACTCACACATTATCGACCATACTGACTGATTGAAGCAATTGCACCAGTTAATATAAGAATCGCGACAAGAGCCGAATAGAACGCTCCCGGCCATTACGCTCTCATTAAATCTAATGACAGAATGACACACACACACACAGCTTAATAAAGAGAGAAGAGAGGTCTTTGAAGTCCTTTCATCCTATTAGGGATAAGCATTTAATTACCTCGGCTCTGAGTGACACGGATATTAAAAGCGATAAGTTCGTGTTTGCTTGTCGGAATGTCTGATGGTGATTTTCGTGTGTTTCTGATAATCCGTCCATTTATACGTCTTGTTCGTTAGTGGTTGTCAGACAGATTGCGTTTATGTTGTTCTTGTCAGACAGTTGGAGCCTATGTTGTTCTTGTAAGACAGTTGGAGCCTACATTGTTCCTGTAAGCAGTTGGAGCCTCTATTGTTCCTGTAAGACAGTTGGAGCCTATATTCTTCCTGTAAGACAGTTGGAGCCTACATTGTTCCTGTAAGACAGTTGGAGCCTATATTCTTCCTGTAAGACAGTTGGAGCCTACATTGTTCCTGTAAGACAAATGGAGACTATATTGTTTTTGTAAGACAGTTGGAGCCTATATTGTTCTTGTAAGACAGTTAGAGCCTATATTGTTCCTGTAAGACATTTGGAGCCTTTGTTGTTCCTGTAAGACAGTTGAAGCCTATATTGTTCCTGTACGACAGTTGGAGCCTATATTGTTCCTATAGTTATTTTCCTGAGTAGAATATTCTTAGATATATCTGATGAAAGGAAATAGGGAGAAATATTTGTTTGAGTATGGTATGTGAGAGGAGGTTGTCAGAATATTGTAAATATATATATAATTTGTCTGTCTCCGTCCTCACCTTTTCTGTCCGCCCTCAGATCTTAAAAACTACTGAGACTAAAGGGCTGCAAATTGCTATGCTGATCATCCAGCCTCCAATCATCAGACATACCAAATTGCAACCCTCTAGCCTCAGTAGTTTTTATTTTATTTAAGGTTAAATCTAGCCATGATCGTGCGTCTGGCGCCTTATACAACATTATATTCCGTTCAAAAAACTCGACGCATTTTTTAACTTGTTTTTCATGTTTATACTTTACGTGACCTGTCTGCAGAGATTTAAACGAAATTCTGACTTTTTTATTCACTTTTCAGGCTGAGTTTATTTTCCTGTCTAGAACGAAACATATATATAATATTTTTTCGTGTTTTCTTACGGTGAAATTTATTTATGCGTTTTCGTGTCGTTTTTCTGATTTTGAATTTTCTATGAGAGTTTCATTTTTTAACCAAGTTGCCTGTCTTCCCGCTCACAGTTGCCTGCTTAGTGATTTCATGTGTATTTTAACCAAGTTGCCGGCTGAGTGCTTTTCATGCAGCAGTTCAAGCATAAATATTTTTGTTTCTTCCGTCTGTGAAACATTTTTACCTGCACAAATAATTCTCATTTCATAAGATACAAATAATACCCAATCCCGAAAATATTTATATCTTTACAATATACTTCTCAATAAACATAATAATAATAATAATAATAATAATAATAATAATAATAATAATAATAATAATAATAATAATAATAGCATGAGTCTTAAAATGAAGAAACATATCCACAGTTATTTATATAGACATGTATTTAAAGATAAATCTATGTACATATCAATAACAGTGGGTTTTATTTCTGCAGTAATAATAATAATAATAATATGTAATAATAATAATAATAAAAATTATTTCCTTCATTTGAAATCTTTAAGGCTCGCAGGAAATCATATTGACTTAACAGCTATTGTAGTTGATCACCCAAATTAATGGCATTAAGATAGTGTATAGAATAAAAAGTTTAGTATATTCACTTCCCATTTTCCCTAAAGCCTTTTTCGCGTATTTTCCAACATCCCAGAAATTCAAAACCGCCACCGTTTGAGCGTATTAACCCGAAATTTAATTCATCATTCCGCTCTTATGCCTCGTGACAATTCATTCATTAGTTTTATGGCTCTGGGAAGCCGCAATCATGAGGGCCATCAATGGGTTCCTGGAATCAATTAATACTTCAATGGTCGCTTGTCATCGCTGAATATATATCGTTTTTCCCATCACAAATTGCAGTTTTGAGTCGACTGGAATAAATTTTGATCAGGGGGGTATAATGTTTGTTTGAAAGCATGGAATTTTGCCTTGTCCTTAATGGGGAAGTCGATGGTTTGGTCCAAGGAAAGATTTTATGAAGCTCAGGGTTTTAATTAAAGAAGATACAAATAATTTACCCACGGAGTTTCAGCAACTATCGTATTTAAATTTAAATCCGGAATGTAGTGTTGATGATTTTTTTTTTTTTTTACAACTGCATTTTTTTTACAACTGCATTTTTTTACAACTGCATTTTTTTACAATGCAATTTTTTACAACTGCATTTTTGACAACTGCCTTTTTTACAACTGCATTTTTTTACAACTGCATTTTTTACAACCATCTTTTTACAACTGCGTTTTTTAGAACTGCATTTTTACAACGGTTTTTTTTTTTACAACACACACACACTCACACCCCTGATCTTTAATCATGCACCGCAATATTCATTCATACGCTTCGGCACTTTCACATAGACCAATTTTATCACTCTAACCAAATCAACCGGTTACGATAAGACGCGGAGCGATTTCTAATTAGTTACTCCGCCAGTAGGTCACGATACTCAGTCAATCACTATAAGAGCGTTCCGCGTCCTGATTGGCTGAAAATGAATGAGTGACGTCACAATCCTTTGATCGCAGACTCATTACGTCATGATCACCTTTAGAATCATTCTGGGAATAAAAACTCTTCAAGTGTATTATGATGTATAGATAAAATACGAATCACATACATTTCTGCTTGCACAAGCAAGAAAGCTCTTTGCTTGGTTAAGTCAGCTGCCATCTTTCAACCTGAAGAAGGAAAATCAGTACATATAAATTATATCGATCTTAGTACACTTCATAAAGGCGTGCATCGATCATTTTGCTCTCTGTTACTGATTCATCCTTGTTTTGGAAAGAAAATCACACATTTACCAACAAAAACAAGCATTTTCCTACAGAGCAATGTAGTGAATTGGTTATCTACCCGTCACCTACTCCGAGGCGCTAGTACTAAACATGGCGGAAGCTCCTTGGGACGCCGTGTTTAGTACTAAGCTCCCTCGGGGATCAAAGCATTATATACACCCATTTCTATATGTGTGGTCGACAAATTATATTACTAAATGATATCTTTGATCCCGAGGTGCTAGTACTAAACATGGCTGAAGCTCCTTGGGACGCCGTGTTTAGTACTAGCTCCCTCCGGGATCAAAGCGTTATATACACCCATTTCTATATTGTGTGGTCGACAAATTATTATATGAAAATAAACGATATCTTCGTGCGGCCGTCTACTTGACTTTTACCATACGGTGCTTAGTACTAGCACCTCGGAGTAGCCTAGGTGACGCGTAAATAACAAGCCAAAGTAGCAGCCGTGTAAGTCTTTTCCTTACAAACTCGTAAAACATTTCCGCGTCTAATTGTAAACACCATTTGACACCACGCGCGTACTATAGCCCGAAGCACTCAAGAAGAATAACAAGCAACGTAAAAACCGCTTGCTTTGTAGAGTCTTTGAAGTCCCTCCCCCTTCCTGTGAAACACTTCACGCACGGAGTTAGATTCTGCCAGGTGATCAAACTGCCTTTGCTCTTTGACTCGACCCATGAGAAAAGAAAAAACAACATTTCCACTCACCCCCCAAGCTGTGGAAAAAACACTACACTTGTCTTTTAAGATTCTCTCTCTCTCTCTCTCTCTCTCTCTCTCTAGGGTCTTTAAGCTGCTACATTTCAGGTTTCTAAGCCGCGTTCGTGGTCCTCCAATTGGTGCATGGCCTTGATGGAAATTAATTAAGTCAGTAATTAAAAATTCCTCAACTTGGCACACGTAGGCATCAAGAACTTTACTAATTACATTGCTTTTTCATTGAATGTAATAACTTCAACAACTGAGTTCAGTGCGTACCAGTATCCACACACACACACACACACACACACACACACATATATATATATATATATACCTGCTATATATATATATATATAATATATATATATATATATGTATATATATATATATATATATATATGTATATATATATATATATATATATATATATATATATATATATATATATATATATATATATATTATAAGTGCTTCATTGTTTTGCTTTCTAAGAATGATAAGTCTGACATATATGTATATTCATAGCCTCTGAAACCATCAGAAAAAAATTGTTTAAAACATACACTACCATAATTTAGACAGTGTGAATTTTTGTCTGCGGTACACCCAAAAATATTTTCCATTTCCGTGTCATCGTCCCAGAACTCCATTAATTTGAACAGCGTGACATCATGGGGGCAGTTAACCCGATCCAAATAAGCTCTTCCGCGGACACTCCTTTTACTTCCCATTGGAGATTTATGACAGCCATCTGTCAGAATATATTATATATCATGGAGGACTTGCTGCAGGCAAGGCGCTTCATCATTGCGATAGTCTAATGACGGAGAAACATGTCGTTTGGATGATTTGTTCACTTGTTGTGCTCCATCCTGCACGCTTTTTTATATTGTCTTTATTTTACTCCGTCAAGTATTTTCCCCAAATATCAGGATACAGAATTGAATTGAATTTAATCGAATATAGCATTTGGGCCAAAGGCCAAGCACTGGGACTTTTGAATTGAACTAACTTGAATATAGAGTTTAGCCCAAAGGCCAAGCACTGGGACTTTTGAATTGAACTGACTTGAATATAGAGTTTAGCCAAAGGCCAAGCACTGGGACTTTTGAACTGAACTGACTTGAATATAGAATTTAGGCCAAAGGCCAAGCACTGGGACTTTTGAATTGAACTGACTTGAATACAGAATTTGGGCCAAAGGTCAAGCACTGGGACTTTTGAACTGAACTGACTTGAATATAGAATTTAGGCCAAAGGCCAAGCACTGGAACTTTATGATGAGGCCATTCAGCGCTGAAACGGAAATTGACAGTAGAAGGTTTGAAAGGTGTAACAGGAGGAAAACCTCAAAGCAGTTGCACTATGGATCAATTGTTAGGAGAGGGATGAGGAAAGTAAGTTTGCAAGAAAGAGAACATGAAAGAAAGTACAGTAAAAGGAACGAAAGGGGTTGCAGCTAGGGGCCGAAGGCACACTGCAAAGAACCTTAAGTAATGCCTACAGTGCACCGCATGAAGTGCACTGACGACACTACCTCCCTACGGGAATCAGGATATCGATGTTTTAGAGCTTTTGCCTTTGCTATATTTGGACGATAACTGTTGCTTATATGCTATATGACGTTCAGGATTCATTTAAACAATTCTGCTCTTTAGTTGGTCCGCTGTTATAGTGGTTAGTGTCGTGGCATGACATTCCAGATGTCGCGGTTTAGCGTCTCCCCCAGGGCAGTGAAAAATCACTGGCTCTGTATCATGATCAGTTACTGCTGCAGTGGGAGGTTGAAATGTACATTCTTTGGAAGCTTGAATTTTAAGTCAGTGGCCCCTTTGGTGTGCTTGTTCCATGTGAATAGGTTTCGTCTACTGAAATAATAATAATAATAATAATAATAGAAATATTGTGGTCCTAATATTATATTAATTATATAAAGGTTTACAAATAGTTTCGTATAGTTTTCCATAAGACCATATGATGTTATTTAAGTAGGCATGCGGGTGAACAAAGAGAATATGTTTTTGATGTACAAGATGAAAGCATTCCCTTGAATACACTGTCAAAGAGTATTCAAGGGCTCAGCATTGAACCTATACACCCTATTTAAAATTTTGTGTAGTCATGAAGCTCCAAGTAATTTAAATCGTACCACGACTCATGGACACCCTATATATATATATATATATATATATATATATATATATATATATATATATATATATATATATATATATATATATATATATACTCTGTATATATATGTATGTATGTATATATTTATATGTGTGTGTTTGTGTATACATGTACATATGCATGTGCGTGTGTGTACATATTGGTGTGTTTACTTGCATCCCCTATCGACGCGATTGCGCGTCCGATGCTTCTGAGGATTGGTAGGTTTTAAAGATGGTCTATCTTTCTGGACAAAAAAAAAATGTGCAAATTTGCCTTTTCACTTTCATATTCCCTTTGTCTTACGTGTTCCTTTTTCCACCGAGCAATTTCTGGCCTCATAATTCCCTTTTATCTCTTAGCTTGAGAGTATTCGAAAATGTTTAACCTCATCATCGTCAGTGCTCTGATGAAATTCAAGAGTGATGATTACTTTCCTCTCTGGGGCTCACAAAAATACTGGACGACATGGTAGAGGAAGACTAGAGGCATACCAAATGAGAGAGAGAGAGAGAGAGAGAGAGAGAGAGAGAGAGAGAGAGAGAGAGAGCAGTAAGTGGGAACGATGCATTCATGCTGGAGACAATAAAAAAAAAATAGAGAGACCAATAAGTGGGGACGATGCATTCATGCTGGAAACAGAATCAAAAGATAGATAGATAGATAAATAAGGAGAGAGAGAGAGAGAGAAAAAGCAATTTCGTCACTCGACCAAAAGAGACAAAAAAATTAGATTTGTTATTAACCTTCTGAGCAACGCACAAAAGAAACTCCCCAAAAAAAAAAAAAAAAAATGCCAACCAGGAATAGATCTTAAAAGAGGAACTTTCTCAGTAATTGTCAAAAAAGCCTTTATGATTATGACGATGTTTCAGTTCCAGAAAAGGGTTATTACGGCCCCTGAGAAAAAGAAATGAAAATACCAGGCCTGCATAGTTCCACTAAGTAGATTAAAACGGCCTGGAAAAAATGTAGGAAAAGGCCCACACTAAATTAACCGCTTTTGATGCATTTCCCTTCTGACGATAACTCACTGGGATGATAGCAAGAGCTCTGGAATGTTATGGTTGATGTTTTGATGAAAACAGTGTCATTTTCGAGTCTGGAAAGCAACTCTTTCTCTGCTACGTGTTACTTGAGGTTCTTTGCAGCGTCCCTTCATGGCTGCAACCCCTTGCATTCGTTTTACTGCACCTCCGTTCATTTCTCTTTCATCCATCTTATACTCTCCTAAGAATTGATTCATTGAGCACCTGCGATGTTTTCCTCCCGTTACACCTTTCAAACCTCTTTGCTGTAAATTTCCTTTTCAACAAAGGTCCCAGCGCTTGGCCTGTGGCCTAAATTCTATATTCTAGTCTACTCTGTCCTATTCTATAAGCAACTTACAAAGGCGAAATGCAACAGGAAATAAACCATAAATGCTGGAAAGAGCTTGGTCAGAGGTCCGACGAAAGACTTCACAAGGGTCTGATGCAAAGGGATCTAATGAATAGCAATAAACAGAAATAAAGGATAAGTGGGATAAGCTGATAAAGATCAAGAAGAGAGTATAAACATGGATGCAGAAGCAGAGAGGGGAATAACGGCAAGGTGGTTACAGATAAGAAGGGAAAATATATAAGCAGATGAAAAGCATCAGAGGTGTTCTCGCCTCACGTAAATAAATAATGTGAATTGGGGAAGGTTGAAAACGTGGACTGGACAATGAACGTTTCTATTTACAGAGACAGAGAGAAATTATATTTGAAAATTATCTTGAGAAATTACATTTCGAATTTCGAGAGCGTCCCATCTCACAGAAAAAATTTATGAAACGTCACAGCATTAAAAACTGATGCAATTTACATTATGTCATTACGATTACTTTTAATGATTATTTCCATAAAAAAAAATCGTGGCAGAAGGGAACTTCATTCATGATGAGTGTGTAAGAAGTACTTAAAGTTTTTCATGACGAGAAGTGTCAGGAATATTCTCCAAAGCCCTTAAGATTCTAAATCGATAATTTTCGATATTTTGCTCATTTCTAGACTAGATATTTCAGTGTCCTTCTTATCCTATTATATATATACATATATATATATATATTATACATATATATATATTATATGTATAAAAACAAAATCCAAAGGAAAGAGAAATAAGTTAAGGATTATAAGTCCATTGTTTCTCCTTCCTTCGTGGATTTTGTCTTTATTTATATATTCATCACGTTCCATATTTTCGTGATTCAGTTATATATATATATATATATATATATATATATATATATATATATATATATATATATATATATATATATATATATATATATATATATATATATTATATATACATGTGTGGGTATATACATTATATATATGTATATATATATATATATATATATATATATGTGTGTGTGTGTATAACGTACAGACGTACATATAAGGCATCAATACAGACAGATTCCATACTTCCCCTTTAAGCAATGACGCCTCGCCTGTTAAAAGGCAGTAATTTGGGCAGTTAAGCTCGTATGAATAATTGCGCCATAAATTACCACGAAACGGAGACGGAGAAAAAGAGAAGGAAAGAGTTAGAGGGAAAGAGGGGGAAAGTTTTTTTTTTATTGATAACGAAAAATTGTAATTAATGTCACAAAGGAATGATATCAGTACTTTCTAACGCTCGCGATGAATGGTTGATAAGTTTTGGGGGACGGGAGGGGGGGAGTTTGGTATGTTTCGAGAAAGATCTGATGTATTTTTTTTTATTCTTTAATTAAATTTACAGTAAAAAGTCAAATTGGTGTATGGTTTATTTATATATATATATATATATATATATATATATATATATATATATATATATATATATAGAAATATCAACACACAATTACGTGTGGAACAGAAATAAATTTCTGACTCACATCAGGATCGAAACCAGGTCTTTCAGTTGAAAGACGAGAACGTGTGTGTGTGTATATATATACATATATACGTATACATATACATATTGATATCATCCTTCCAGGTACTACATCTCATTATCAAGCAATACCTTCTCTTAATATTTGAAATACTTATGCTCGCTAATAATAGCACAACCCTTTAAAACAAAGTGATTGTATTTCATTGTAATACTAGGAGAAAGGTATTAGGAGTCCCTTCACTTTCCTCAGTGTGAGAAGAGTTTAAGCACGAAGGAGCCTCAGGTGACGAACTTAATTAATTTCCCAAAAGCAGTCAATAAAAATCGATCGCTTTGAAATTCGATGAAATCTTGGGAGAGGAAGGACTCAGGTAGAACTAACTATTCCACTGTTCTATAGATAGTCTCCCAAGGGGGGTTAGTGCCGTCATTAGGTATTAATTTAGGTTCTTTGCAGCGTCCCTTCGGCCCCTAGCTGCAACCCCTTTCATTCCTTTTACTGTACCTCCGTTCTTACTCTCTTTCTTCCATCTGACTTTTCACCCTCTCCTAACAATTGATTCATAGTGCAACTGCTTTGAGGTTTTCCTCCTGTTACACCTTTTCAAACCTTTTTACTGCCAATTTCCGTTTCAGCGCTGGATGACCTCATAGGTCCCAGTGCTTGGCCTTTGGTCTAAATTCTATATTCATTTCAGTTCATTTCACTATTCTATAGATCAGACTCCCCGTGATCAGAATTGGATGAAAACTTCGCCCAGCCTATTTTGGTCATTCTGGGAATTTATGTAGAAAATTCTATAAAAATAATCATTTTCATACAATTCATATTCATTTCCTTCATCCAGCAGAATTTCAAAGCCTTCGTCATTCCATATTGACCCTTTTAGTTTTCTGAAAAGAAAATTATTGTGCCGGCTTTGTCTGTCCGCCCGCACTTTTTTCTGTCCGCACTTTTTCTGTCCATCCTCAGATCCTGAAAGCTACTGAGGCTAGAGGACTGCAAATTGGTATGTTAATCACCCACCCTCCAATCGTCAAACATACAAAATCGCAGCCCTCTAGCCTCAGTAGTTTTTATTCTGTTTAAGGTTAAAGTTAGCCATAACGGTGCGTCTGGCAACGACGTAAGACAGGCCACCGCGCCGCCGGGAGGCCACCACCGGGAGGTAGTTATTCATGAGCCGCGGCTCATGCAGCATTATACCAAGACCACAGAAAGACAGATCTATTTTCGGTGGCCTTGATTATATAGTGGCTGTACAGAAAACTCGACTTTTTTTACTTGTTTATCTTTCATATACGTTCTCATTTCACGTCTCGCCATTTTCCTCGTCCGGTTTGCTGTTCCGACATTTCTGCCTTTGTTCTTCTGCTTAGAATTTCTGATTTTCTTCTGTGACCTCGCCTCATGCCACTTAGCCTCCTTTCCCGCCCCCCCCCCAACCCCTGCATTCTTCTTTGTCCACTTTTCTTTATGCCCTCTGTCATCACCTGAGGGCTCTCTTCAACTCTCCAGTTTCCCTTTGCGTATCTTGATTCCGTAGCTATATCTTTCTTTCTATATCTATCCCTTTGTAGATGATAGGGCACAGATTTCGTGCCGTCCTTTCATGCCCTTCTTCTCTTGCCTATATTTGGTAGAGCTGTCTATTTATTTATTTTTTTCACTTCTCCGTTTTCCCCTTCTCTCACTTTCAACTCGGTAAGCAGCTAATTTTTTTTTAACAGTCACTAGTGGATCCAGAAAAATTTCAAGGGGGGGCCCCACCAGTTTTCATATTTTACTTACATATATATATGTTTGTGTGTGTATGTATGTATATGTACTGTATATATACATTCATGAAGCTACAAATGTCGTTTAACATCCAATTCACGCTACTTCGGGAATATCCCCGATGGGGGAATTATCACCGAAGGGGAATTTTTAAGTGATAAATGGATCGGTACCGCCGGGTCTCGATTCCTCGACACAGTACCATCCAACGATTCCATTCGACGGTCAAACCACTGAGCCACAGAAAAACGTGCGGACGGACAGACAAAGCCGGCACATTAGTTTTCATTTACAGAAAACTAAAAAGAGACCATCTTTATCACCACATTAGCTTTATAATCTCACCCATCCCGCCTCTATATCATTAACCTCAGCCTTAATCACTTAAAAGGAAACAAACTAAGCTACCCTGGATGACTTCGTATATAACTCTCGCTCACTACATGAACGCTATTATTAGAATTATATTATAGAGGCGTTCCGAAAATCGATGTTTTTATCGGGAGAGTTTTAATGAGTTGATGATTTACATAATGACCTTCCCTTAGGCAGCTTAATGCGATATTGATAAGCCGTGGCGAAAAGAATAGCTTGGTGATGATTGAGTTGAGGTATGTGTTTGTTTTTCTAATAATAATAATAATAATAATAATAATATGACATTTTAACGTTAGCACTGATGAGGAACACCATTCAAGTGTTCAGAAGTCTTTGGTTGTTTATTTTTCATAATTATATAGTTTACTATATAATTATAGATTTTTATTACACGATAAATAATAATAATAATAATAATAATAATTATTATTATTATTATTATTATTATTATTATTATTATTATTATTATTATTATTATTATTATCATTATTATTATTATTATTATTACTCAAGGTTCTTCGCAGCGTTGCCTTCGGCCCCTATCTGCATTAACTTTCGTTCCTTTTACTGTACCTCCTTTCATATTCCCTTTGTTCCATCTTACTTCCCACCCACTTCTAACAGTTGATTCATAGCGCAACTGCTTTGAGGTTTTCCTCCTGTTACACCATTCAGACTTTGACTTTCCGTTTCAGCGGAAAATATAACTGGTGCGGACTGAGAATAGCTGAAAGACTAATTAGCTGATGCATGTTCTGCATTCAAAGTAAGAGACTTCATTTTTTTTTTTTTTAAGTTTAAGAGCCGACTGTTATTTCTATAAATAGTAAGTCTTTTCAGTCGGAATGCAAATGTTCTATATTACGCCATAAATTCCTTCCTTTAGTGACAAGGTATTTTTTAGTTTTCCGTAAAAGAAAACTATTGTGCCGGCACTTTTCTGTCCGCCGTCAGATCTTAAAAACTAGTGAGGCTAGAGGGCTGCAAATTGGTATGTTGATCATTCACTCTCCAATCATTAAACATACTAAATCGCAGCCTTCTAGCCTCAGTAGTTTTTATTTTTATATAAGGTTAAAGTTAGCCATAATCGTGCTTCTAACAACACAACAACACAGGCCACCGCGGCCGGCTGAGAGTTTTATGGGCCGCGGCTCACACAGCATTATACCGAGACCACCTAAAGATGGATTTATTTTCGGTGTCCTCAGTTTTATACTGTAGCGACTGTACAGAAAACTCGATTGCGCGGAAGTCGAAGAAACTTCGGCCCATTTTTTACTTGTTTTCCGTCGAGTCGATTCCGACTTTATATACATTTCGCCATGATTGGATGGCCATCACATTTCCCGGAATGGTTTTGGCTGGAAATACATCACAAGAGAATACTACAGTCGCCTTCATCAAATTCTTTTCGCGGGATGCAATATTTCACTGTTGGCGAGAAGAGAAAGATTAACTTTTTGTTTTTTTTTCCAGGAGATGAATTATATATTATTCTCTTAGTCTGGCATGTATCATTAATCGTATTTTTGATACTACACTGTTGGTGCTACATATGTATATGTATATGTATATATACATATATATGCATATCTATACATTTATATACATATTTATAAATATGTATATATACATATATATCATACATATAAATATATAATTCAAATATAAGGGAGCCCATAAAAACGCCAAAATGTGGAAAATAAAGGCTATATTTCGGAAACCAAATTGTCTCTCTCCTCAGGCAAATGTGAATGAGAATGTATATATATATATATGTGTAATTTATATATATATGTAAAAAAAATAAAATACTTGTATAAAAATACATTTTGCTTTAATTATTCATAGGCTTCCTCGCACCCCTTAGGAACCGTCTTCACACCCCTGGTTAAGAACCACTGCTTGACAACGTCGTCAGCAAGCAAACGAGCTGACACGACCATACAACCACTCCATACCTGGAGCAAGTAGTCTCTCCCCGTGGCAATAATACCCTTCATAATTAACTCCAGGTTAACTGAGGGGGCACTAATCGAGTTATCAGGATTACGAGGGGGTTCTCTACACTTGCATAATTCTCTTTGTAAGCGGCATGTGGGCAAACCGCGCGTTGTTTACCCTCGAATTAGACTCGAGATTAAATGTGAAAATATGCGCCTCGGGCGGTACGTTTGTTTGCCTCTCTCTCTCTCTCTCTCTCTCTCTCTCTCTCTCTCGGTACCGTTACGTTTGTTTGCTCTCTCTCTCTCTCTCTCTCTCTCTCTCTCTCTCTCTCTCTCTCTCTTCCCTTCCCTACCTGCATCTCTCTTTCCTCCTTCCTATCTGCATCTCTCTCTCTCTCTCTCTCTTTGTATGTATGTATGTATGTATATATATATATATATATATATATATATATATATATATATATATATATATATATATATATATACACACATATAGACACACACACACACACACACACACACATTTATATTATATAAAGGCAGACTGTAAAATAACATTACTGACTAAAATCTTACACTCACAATTTGGCATCCTTCGAAAATCCGGCAAAAGCTATCACATAAAATTAACAGAACTGGAAAAACCAAATTTCATATAAAGCGGTTACGACGAATCTAATGTATGTGTGGAGAGAGAGAGAGAGAGAGAGAGAGAGAGAGAGAGAGAGAGAGAGAGAGAGAGAGAGAGAGAGAGAGAGAGAGATGTACCGGGGAGCAAATGTGTCAGGAATTGTCCCAATTTTTGTGCTTTGTATTTGTGTATGAGTGTGTGATTGTGTGTGTGAGAGAGAGAGAGAGAGAGAGAGAGAGAGAGAGAGAGAGAGAGAGAGAGAGCAAACGTGTCAGAAATTCTGGGCCAGTATGTCACGGCGACACAAAAATAATGATGCAAATTGTTTGGAGTAACGACAAGCGCGGCGGAGTCACATTTCTCCCACTTTGTCCTTTGTATCTGACGGGAGAATTGTTCTCAGAGTTGGCTGTCAAATTTTTTGAGTAATTGGAACTCCTGTGAAATGGAAACATTGCTCCATTTTTCTGGTTTCTTTGTAGTTTTTTTATATAAAAAAAAAACAGTTATTGCTACAACGCTCGAGGTGATTTTTTTTTTTGGGGGGGGCTGTTTCTTGTGTAAGTGTTAGGACTTTATATATTATTATTATTATTATTATTATTATTATTATTATTATTATTATTATTATTATTATTATTATTATTCTGGTTTCTTTGTAGTTTTTTCTGCAAGAAAAATGTTATTGGTACAAAGCTCGATGGGGGTAGGGGTTGCAGTTTCTTGGGGGTTCATATTATTATTATTATTATTATTATTATTATTATTATTATTATTATTATTATTATTATTATTTTATTATTATTATTATTATTATTATTATTTATGTTTTGTTATTATTGATGTTGGTGTCATACCAGGTTGCAACTCGTATTGTTGTTTTTTGTTGAATATTCTCTTAATGATCACTGTTGTTCTGTAGTGTGTTGTTATCGTAAGAATTGTTATCATCATTTGTTATCAATTTTTTCTTTTCATGATTCCTTATATATATATATATATATATATATATATATATATATATATATATATATATATATATATACATATATATATATACTTACTGTACTAAGCCCACAGTATGGATTATTTGCTCTACAGCATCGACCCATTTTATAACAAAGGGATTGAATTATATAACGTTTTCCGTTTACCCAGAGTATATTAAAACATAAAAAAAATATGTTAGATTTCAGTCTCTGAAGATCAGACGAAATCGGGATTATTCGCAAAAGCAAATAATTTTTATGGTTTATGTTCCTGATAAACATTGCCTGGTCCAGTGCAGTGTTTGTGCTTGGGTCAATCATGCTCGTAAAAACGGTGTCGGGAGGCGAAAGTTGTTTATATATTACCCAATAAAGAAACCTCTGTAATTCCTTTTTTATGACTTAATGACAGTCATACATCTTTCATGGAAGTGAGCGTGACTTTCAGCCGTTCAGTCTTTTTAGTTTGCTGTAAAAGAAAACTGCTGAGATGGCTATTTGTCTATCCGTCCGCACTTTTTATGTCTTCCGCCCTCATATCTTAAAAACTGCTGATGCTAGAGGGCTGCAAATTGGTATGTTGATCATCCGCCTTCCAATCATCAAACATACAAAATTGAAGCCCTATAACCTCAGTAGTTTTTATTTTATTTAAGGTTAAAGTTAGCCATGATCGAGCGTCTGGCAACGATATAGGCCAGGCTACCACCGGGCCTTGGTTAAAGTTTCATAGGCCGCGGCTCATACAGCATTATACCGAGACCACCGAAAGATAAATCAATTTTCTGTGGCCTTGATTATACGATGTACAGAAAACTCGATTACGCCGAAGAAACTTCAGCGCATTTTTTACTTGTTTTAATCATTTCTCGTATTTTAGAGCACAGCCCTAATTCTTAATTCAAATGGTATATACCTCTGCGTTCTTGCGTCCTTTGAGCTTACAATTTATTGCCATCAGGTCTAGACGATGCGAGGATATAAAATGAAGTTATAAATTGGATATCAGTAGGCTGTAAGAATGGAGACACGAAAAGCACTGGAAACATTAGCAAGTCAAATATTCTCGACTCTTTAGTATTGCAGGCAAATCAGTTACCTTTTCTACGAGTTCCTTCGACTTTTATTTGGGATTATATATTTCTTCCGTAATCTAGTATCCCTTAGATTAAATTGTGTTGAAGTATATATATATATATATATATATATATATATATATATATATATATATATATATATATATATATATATATATATATATATATATATATATATATTTAGTAGCGATTCAAACAAGGCAAACGATGTTGAATATCCCTTGAATATTCTCCTCCTCCTCCTCCTCCTCCTCCTCCCTTCCTCCTCCTCCTCCTCCTCCTCCTCCTCCTCCCTCCTCCTCCTCCTCCTCCTCCTCCTCCTCCTCCTCCTCCTCTTTCTCTTCTTCTTCTTCTTCTTCTTATTATTATTATTATTATTATTATTATTATTATTATTATTATTATTATTATTATTATTATTATCAATCGGTTTTGTTTAACATATCGAAAGGGTGGGTACCCCTGACTTTCATTTCAACAAATTGCTCTCTCTCTCTCTCTCTCTCTCTCTCTCTCTCTCTCTCTCTCTCTCTCTCTCTCTCTCTCTCTCTCTCCAGCGCAAAAACCCGTGATAAGAGGATCATCTGTTCCCCAGCTCCTATCCGCGAGAAATCCTCCCCCGCCATTATTATCGCGCGAGACCTCCAGATGACGGTACGTACATATGGCCCAAAGCAGATTATCAAAGGCTCCGTGCTTGTTTTGGTACGTAATAGCATTAAGGATCAATTTGGCCTTAGTTGCGTTCTGGTTCTGTTAATCAGTGTGTGATTTAATGCTTTTTTTTTGATGTTTCATTATACGATTGTTGTGTGACTCTTAATGTTAGAATATTGTTTTATACTGGTCATGATTTGTTTGCGTTTATACGATTGTGTGATTGTTGTGTGACTGAATGTTGAAATGATCGTTGTTTCATTTTAGCCAGTGATTGTTTACAGAGCTGCGTCGTTATGTTTTCCCAAATTTTTACTTTTTCACAATTTTACCATTGTACACTTCTTTTAAAACTGATTTTGAATTGATAGTAGCAGCTTTGGGAACCTGAGTTCTCAAAGATTAATTAAACAAGATGAAATTAGAGATGTTACAGTAAGATTGTGAAATCAGGGATTTCACGAAATCCCTGAGATTTTCAGGGGACTGGTGAAATCACAAATTCACTTAGGAACGCCTCATCCCCGAGGGGCTAGTACTAACACAACAAAACATATTTGATCCCCGAAGGGCTAGTACTATACACAGCAAAGCTTATTTGATCCCTGAGGGGCTAGTACTAAACACGGCAAAACATATTTGATCCCGAGGGGCTAGTACTAAACAGCGAAACATATTTGATCCCCAAGGGGCTAGTACTAAACAGCGAAACATATTTGATCCCCAAGGGGCTAGTACTAAACACGGCAAAACATATCTGATCCCCAAGGGGCTAGTACTAAACACAGCGAGACACATTTGATTCCCGAAGGGCTAGTACTAAACACGGCAGAAACATATTTGATCTCCCAGGGGCTAGTACTAACATATTTGATCCCGGAGGGGCTAGTACTAAACACAGCAAAACACATTTGATCCCTGAGGGGCTAGTACTGAACAGCGAAACATATTTGATCCTCGAGGGGCTAGTACTAAACACGGCGAAACATACTTGATCCCCGAGTGGCTAGTACTGAACACGTTGAAACAGTGATTCATCTACGCTGTTTCGCCGTGTTTAGTACTAGAACCTCGGGGATCAAATCTCCCTGCTAGGATTTCACGAATCCCCTGAAAATTCCAGGGATTTCGTGAAATCCCTGGATTTCACAGTCTTACTATAACAGATATACGAAGAATGAAAATGCTTTCTGTGAGCCATGGGAACAGTTCTACTGCATCAGAAGACTGACATCGATACAGACATAGGGAAACATATAATTGAATAGATTAAAATTACCCAGAATGCCCCTCACTATCAAACTCCCATAGATACACACAGATCCTCGAATTCCCTCTCATTATCTATATGTTCGGTATCCTAATTAACCACTCGATAATTAAGCCCAGGTTATCTGTCAATTACGATTGATTAGGCAAATTACGGTTTCCACGAAGACGTATTTATTTCCGGGAAGTTAATCATTTGAGGCGGAGTCCTCGATATTGAAATATGTTGGTAAAGGTCTAAGTGAGTTGCTGCAAAGAATATATAAAGAATATATATTTTATATATATAAATATATATATTATTTATATAATATATATATATATATATATATATATATGTATGTATATGTGTGTATGTATATATGTATATATATATAATAATAATAATAATAATAATAATAATAATAATAATAATAATAATAATAATGTCATGAAGTAGATTATAACATTTTTATGGTAGATATTTTTATTTATTTTATGTCTATTTTTCTAGTATCCTCAAATTATTTCTTATTCCGCTTCTTCCTTCGTTTATCATTCCCCACGTAAATCTGTTTTCGGTGGCCTTGATTATACGCTGTAGCGGCCGTACAGAAAACTCGTTTGCGCCGATGAAACTTCGGCGCATTCTTTTGTTTATATCAGATGACTCCTGTAAATACAACATATATCATCAAAGGTATAAGATTAAGCATTGAAGGTACTGGTTCTGTAAACGGTGTCATAAGGAAGTGTTGATTTACTGAAAGTTCTCTTCAAAAGAGTAAATTTATAGCCAACATTGGTTAGCTGGTTAGTTCTCCTTGATGCGAGAACTATCCATCAGGACTTGGAACGACGTCGGGCTTAGTTTGGAAAGGTCACTAGTTTATTCCTTTATTTTAGAGGTCACAGGGTGCACAAATGCCCACCTAATTCCGCGACTACATGCCCTCTACAAAGCTCCTCCCCTTGCCCCGTCCCGTAGGGGGGTATAGCGCCGTCATTGCACCTCAGACGGTGGACTGTAGGCATTACTTACGGTTCTTTGCAGCGTCCCTTCCGTGAAACCCCTTTCATTTCTTTTACTGTACCTCCGTTCATTTTCTCTCTCTCCCATCTTGCTATCTACTCTCCCCTAACACTTGTTTCTTCGTGCAACTGCGAGGTTTTCCTCCTGTTACACCTTTCAAGCCTTTCTAATCTCAGTTTTCCGTTTCAGCGCTGAATGACCTCATAGGTCCCAGTGCTTGGCCTTATTCCTTCTTTCCTTGTACCTTAGCCCTTAAGCATTTCTGCATGTCATCCATTGGTATTTTGTGATAGAACCCTTGCTGAAGTTGTAAATTATTCAGTTTTTGTATAGTGTTGATTTGCTTCAACTGAATTTTCAATTTGCACCTTTATCGTGTGGAATTTTCAGCCTATATTGCTACGGAGTAGTGCTATGGAGTTGATTGAAGCTATCTAAATCTGCCTTGACTGTATTCCTTGCCCAGAAATGTGAGGGATCAGCTGACAAAGGCATATACGACTGAACCCTTGTAGGAGGAGTTCCTGTATTTATCTTTCCCCATCACGTGCCTTGTCAGAGATGTAGGCTTGTCGCTAACACAAATGTAAAACCTGTATTCACATTTCCCAGTCAAAGTACCTTGTCAGAGATGTTGGCTTGCCGCAGAAACAAGCGAAGTACTGTGTATCGCCATGTCTTACCTTAACATAGAGGAAAGGGAATCACTTGTCAACGCCAAACATTGGCAAAACTACAATCCTATTTTTATTGGAATTTGGATGTAAGATGCTGTCGGTCCTTTTGATTCCTGTTGGTGTAAAAAAAAAAAAAAAAAATCGCCAAATGTATGTCTTGCATTTGTGAGACGCTTTTGGTTAGGAAAGTTCTCCCCCACGGCGGCCATGGCTCTGTATATTAGCAAATAGTACAGAAAAAGCTAAACCATTAGTACAGGAAAAGGTATTCCAGTGAACATAGAATTTGCCTGCAGGTAGAGTTGGTACTGCCAAGCAAAAATCAGTGATTTGGGGTTCTCTGACGAACATGTTATAAACCATTTACTAATTTTTGGTTTAGCTATGTATGTGCATTCATTGATTTTATATGTATTTATATATTAATTGAGTGGATTTTATTGTCACTTTCAATTAAATTCCCCTGTCTAGAGAAATGAAAGAAGCGTTATATTATTATGCCATTTCCTTTTCCTCAGTTTTCTATTGTGCTTTTAGATTTTATCCATTCTTATTATTTTGCCTTTTTGGGGTATTTCATGCCGTTATCCATAATTTTTCCCTCCATCTTCATCCCCAAGTTTCAAATCTTCACTCCTTTCCACTTATTTTCAGGGATGGCCCCTACCTCAGGGAATAAATTTCAGGTCCCACTTCCCCTTCTTCTGTTAGATCTCCCCTCATCAAAGAACGGGAAACCTCTCAACCCCACCCCCCAAAAAAAAAGAATTCAGGTCCAATTCTTCTCTCTCCTCTCCTACAATCAACCTTGTAACTTAATCTTCGCCCGCAATCATAACATTTTGCATATCATCATCAAATCCCATTTGCCTTTTTTTTTTTCCTGTTGCGAAGTGGTTGGGATTTTTTGTCGGCTTTTTTCCTGCCTGGAAATGTTTTTTGTGTTTTTTTTTATTTTCTTAACTTTCGTTTTTATTTCTTTCGACTTCAGTTCTCGGTTCAGTTACTGTCTTATCCAATTGTGTTCTCTCTCTCTCTCTCTCTCTCTGTACAGTTTCTCTCTCTCTCTTATAAATTCTCTCTCTCTCCTCTCTCTCCCTCCTTCGTGTACAATTTCCGTGAGATTTTATAAATTGTTCTGGTTCGTCTCAAGAAAAACTCTCTCTCTCTCTCTCTCTCTCTCTCTCTCTCTCTCTCTCTCTCTCTCTCTCTCTCTCTCTCTCTCTCTCTCCTCCATTTCCTTAGCTACATTCATATGTGGAACCTACTTTCATCTACACCATTAGTCGACCTGCTCTGAATTTTATCTATTTTCTTCACTCTGTCATGTCAATCTCATTTTTCCATTCACGTTTTTTTATTTATTTTCATTTCTTTGTTTCCGTGCGAGGATTCCGTCACTTTCATTTACTTTCTTCTCCTCTTTACTCTCAGGTTAATTACTTTCCTAGTTCAGGGTGTTATTTACAGGGAATGCAGACTGCAATATATTAAATACTGGCGTTGCCTGTTGTTGCATAAGTGTGTGTATGTGTTTGCAAGCGCTAGTAAATGTTGCTAATGGAATAAGTCATTGTAAGTCATTGAAATGAGTGGAAATTAATATTTTTCATTTGTTTCAATTATTTTGACCCTTATACAGACTTTGTGGTTATCTACAGTTAAATACAACTTAATCATAACTGTGAAGATATTAACCACCTGAATATTCTAAGAAACGAGATAAATAGATAAATATATAATTATAAAAGTATATTTCTGGAGCAGAAATTAAAAACTTCAAAGACCAATTAGAACTGAAAATTTGCCTCGTTCAGGGTTTTAAATATTTAAACGCGATGATTGACTAGTGTTTATTTAGCCACAACTCTTTTGCAATTAGCGTCAAAAGCTGTAAGATTCTTAAAAAAAAAAAAAATGAAATAAATAATCTCGAATTTTATTCTAAATCACGGCCCATTCTCTCACATCCGGGTTGTGATATCGATAAGCAAAGGCCATGTTCATTTTTGGCTTCCGGGTTTGAATAAGAACGGGTAAAAAATGCGCCGAAAAAAACTTCGGCGCAATCAAGTTTTCTGTACAGCCGCTACATCGTATAATCAAGGCCACCGGAAATACGAGTAGATCTACCTTTCGGTGATCTCGGTATAATGCCGTATGACCTACGGCTCACGAAAACTAACCACGGCCGGTGTGGTGAAGCATATCGTTGCCAGACTAATGATTATGGTTAAGACCTTAAATAAAATCAAACTATTGAGTTTAGAAGGCTGCAATTTGGTATGTTTGATGACGATTGGAGGGTGGATGATCAACCATACCGTCCACAACCTCTAGCCTCGGTAGTTTTTAAGATCTGAGGGCGGACAGACAAAGCCGCCACGATAGTTTTCTTTTACAGAGAACTAAAAAACTGTGATTCTTCTTTTTTTCTTTAGATTAAATGCACTTCAGTCTCTTGGGAAGTGGATATAAAAAGAACAGAAATGGTGGATCGTTGAATATTCTAGAGCGAAAAATATTAAATGCATTCAAGCCTCGCGGGAAGTGGAAATAAAAAGAGATATGATAAACCTTTTAAAAACTTCGAGGGCTGAACTCCTCTGAAATACGTATCGATAACCACTCGACGATTTGTTTTTATTAAGAAAAATTTAAAGCTATCGGATGATATAAATACGAGTCCTGCATTTGAAGGCCAAAGGCCACAACTGATATAAAATAGCGATAAAATAATCTCAATAGGTTCCTATCAAGGATGTCTGACGACAAAATATGAATTTTCAGGATCTTTATTTATTCAAGGAATCCTCTAGAGGAACGTTATGTAATGGTAGAATTATACATTATATATGCTGAGGTGATCAGTACAAATAAACATTCAGGTATCTGAGAAGTATAATTGAGAGAAAAGCACTAAACCCATTTGGACCAAACTAAATCTTAAAATCTGTACATTCTACATATTTCTTTTTCGTCGTGTCAGCAAAAATAGCACCATGCTGTGAACTGGACAGGTGCTAAAAAGTTAATTAATTCCAAAATTATGTTAGAAAGAAATTTGATAAAATCCAGTTTTATAGAAGAAAGCTTTGGTAAGGAGATGAGTATCAGCTTGATTATATATGAACTAGGTCCATTTATTTCTAAAGAGATATGTGAAATGTAGAGATTTGTGAGGATGTAGGCAGCCTGTACCTAATGACATTAGGAAAACCGCAGGTGGGGAACCCAGCTGTGTACAAAAAAACGAGATTTGTTGACGGCGCATTCGGCCCAGGTTGCTGATGCTGGACTAAACAGGACGGCCGATGGGAATACAGTATTTACTTAGTGTTTCATTTTTCGTTGTGGCATTTTGATCTTTAATGTTACGGTGTGTGTATGTAATATATATATATATATATATATATATATATATATATAATATATATATATATATATATATATTATATATATGTATATATATATATATATTATATATATATATATGATATATATATATATATATATATATATATATATATATATATATATATATATATATATATATATATATTTCTGACTAACATCAGGATCCCAGAGTCTTTCAATTGAAAGATAAGACTTGAGTTCGATCCTGATGCGAGTCAGAAATTTATTTTCTGTTCCACACGTGATTGTGTTTGATTATTTCTAATTATATATATATAATTATATATTATATATATATATATATATATATATATATATATATATATATATATATATATTATATATATAAGATAAATTCAACAGATTGACAGATACCAATAATAGAAAGTTGGAATGTACTGAAAAAAGTTTTTGCATTTGCATGCAGAGTAAACTTAGAGTGTGCTTGCCAATTTGTTTGTTTGTACTCTCGACTTTGCATTCAAATTGCATGTGTTTATATATGTACATAAAAAAATAAGCAAATTTATGCGTGTACTATATCTAGATATTCTGTAGAAAATTTTTATTTTTGAGTTGTTTTTCCGGAAGTAAATAGATTTCAACACGTTTGCACATTCAGGACGATAAAATATGCATTTGTGTTTTTAATGTTTGTCTAATGATGAATTCTGTGACGTTATTCATACGCTATAAAACTTTTCAACTCATTCGGAAAGAGTAAAGGGACCTTTTAAAACGGACTACATTAAAATTCCCGTTTTAATTATCGTTCTACAATATGATTAAAGCCACCCAGCCGGCATGAATAACGTGAAATCGCATAATACTATTATCCGGGATGAAGGCTGGATCTTCCGTGTTACACTCTAAATCCGCTTTGTGCTTTTGACATTAGGTCTTCTGCTTTAAATGATGCACCGGAAGAGATTTTTTCCGCCTGCGGGTCATAACTGTAGTTATTTGGGGCCCTGTTCGTCGTTTTGTTATAAAGTAAAGCTTGGAAAACTCTCGTATTTAGATCCAGAACACAAAGTCAAAGTTCAAGGTTCTAGGAAAATTAGTATGATTCACAAACTCATGAATTTAGATTCAGAACATAAAGCCAATGTTCAAGGTTCTAGGAAAGTTAGTATGACTCACAAACTCATGTATTTAGATTCAGAACACAACGCCAGTGTTCAAGGTTCTAGGAAAGTTAGTATGATTCACAAACTCATGTATTTAGATTCAGAACACAAAGTCAAAGCTCAGGATTCAGGGTTCTAGAAACGATGTTTAGTGTTCTTACAAATTCACAAACTCATGTATTTAGATTCAGAACACAAAATCAACACAAAGCTGTTTCACAAACTCATGTATTTAGATTAGCCGTTCAAGGCTCTAGGAAAACTAGTATGATTCACAAACTCACATATATAGATTCTCAAAAATCAAAGCTCAAGGTTCTCTTGTTATGATTCACAAACTCATGTATTTAGATTCAGAACAGCTCAAAGGTTCAAAGCCAAATCAAAGGGTTCTGGAAAACTGGGATTCACAAACTAGTATGATTCAAATCAGACTCAAACTCATTTATTTAGCTCAGGTTTAGGAAAACTAGTATGATTCACAAGCCAATGTTCAGAACACAAAATCAGGCTCAAGGTTCTAGGAAAACTAGTATGATTCACAAACTCACATATTTAGATTCAGAACACAAAATCAAAGCTCAAGGTTCTAGGAAAACTAGTATGATTCACAAACTCATGTATTTAGATTCAGAACACAAAAAAGCCGATGTCACGAAACTCAGTATATTTAGATTCAGTCCTCAGCTCAAAAAAATAGTGCAAACTCCAATACACATAAGCCGATGTTTGCTGGAAAAACACATGCAGGTCAGAACGCGTGGCAGTGACTGTACACCATTGTAAATGGTCACATGCCTGTATGCAGATCGAAAACATACTTGGATGTAACGTATTTCAAAACTAAATCGTTTTTTCAAGTGGATCGCGGGCCCACTTCGGGTTAGGAACAGAAATGTGATAGATTCCAGGAGTCATGAAAACGCTACAGTTCAAAGCGACAGAAAAAAGTACGGACGGACAGACAAAGCCGGCACAACAATTTCCTTTTACAGAAAACTAAAAAAGGAGTATTATTTTTTGTTTCTGCTCACTAACGTAATAATCAGAATATTACTGCGCTCGGTATATCATTCTCAACACGGAAACTTGATGATAAAATATTTCCAGAAAGTCTTCACAACTGTGAAAAGTGTCTTTGCAAACTGACTCCCGTGTTGAGTATGAAACGGAATGATGGACGACACAAAGGAGTAATAAATGTATTACGAAGAAGGAAAAAAGAGGTGCAGAAGGGTACTTCAACCCTCACAGTCCCAGTTGTCATTAATCTGAAGATAATAATTACAGATCTTCCCTCTGTCTGGAAAGAGTTTAAATTACTTTCAAACGTCTTACTATAATTCCTGTTTATATATAATATATATATATATATATATATATATATATATATATATATATATATATATATATATATATATATATATATATATATATATATATATATATATATATAAAGAGAAAGACGTTTGAAGGTAATTTAAACTCGTTCCAGACAGAGGAAAGATCCGTAATTATTATCTTCTTAGATTAATGACAGCTGGGACTGTGAGGGTTGAACCTTCTTTTTCCTTCTTCGTAATACATTTATTACTCCTTTGTGTCGTCCGTCATTCCGTTTCATAATTAACGCGGGAGTTCGTTTGCAAAGAGACTTTTCACAGTTGTAGAGACTTTCTGGAAATAATATTATTAAGTTTCCGTATTGAGAATAATACACCGAGCGCAGTGATACTCAGTTCTGATTATTGCGTGCGTACTCAGGCACAAAAAATTTCTCCTTTTTAGTTTTCTGTAAAAGAAAACTATTGTGCCGGATTTGTCTGTCCGTCTGCACTTTATTCTGTCCGCACTTTTTTCTGTCCGCACTTTTTTCTGTTCGAACTTTTTTCTGTCCTCACTTTTTTCTGTCCTCACTTTTTTCTTTCCACACTTTTTCTGTCCGTACTTTTTCTGTCCGCACTTTTTCTGTCCGCACTTTTTCTGTCCGCCCTCATATCTTAAAAAAACTACTGAGGCTAGAGGGCTGCAAATTACTATGTTGATCATCCACCCTCCAATCATCAAGCATACCAATTTGCAGTCCTCTAGCCTCAGTAGTTTTTAAGATCTGAGAGCGGACAGAATAAAGTGTGGATAGAAAAAAG
The DNA here is from genome assembly GCF_040412425.1 of Macrobrachium rosenbergii. Classification (NCBI taxonomy): domain Eukaryota; kingdom Metazoa; phylum Arthropoda; class Malacostraca; order Decapoda; family Palaemonidae; genus Macrobrachium; species Macrobrachium rosenbergii. The sequence goes on from NC_089771.1 coordinate 34,482,197, forward strand.
TGCTAACAGAAAAAGTGCGGACGAACAACAAAGCCGGCACAATAATTTTCTCTTCCAGAAAACTAAAAGAAGCACAAGATAAAAGAAAATCTACAAAATAAAGACTTTTTAAAATAAGTGTTTTGAGATGACACACTCGTCGGACATGGATTATTCAAGATCCGAGGGAAAGCCCTCGAAAAGAAAAATGTTTTATGATTCAGCAGGTTTCCTCAGAGGGAAAAAGGGGCTTTTGAGATTTTCACTTAAGGAAGTTTTTGTTCAATATTGGAGAAGACTCAGCTTAAAGATTGGGACGGTTTGTCCGCGTCGAGGAAGCGCCACCTTTCTTGAATCCTATTTTGGCGATTTTTGATAAATATCTAGGAAAAATCAGATGCACGTGGACTTCAGAATTTGGCAGATGGACAGACAGACTGAATATTTTTAAATAATTTTCTGATTTCGTAAATTATTGACAAAGATATAGACAGAATATTTTAAAATATTTCTCGAAAGCCGACATGGAAATAATAGTTTTTCTCTCTCCCTTGGACTTCCGACCACCTCATGCGGTGCACTGTAGGCATTGCTTAAAGGTTCTTTGCAGCGTGCCTTCCATGGCCCTAGCTGCAACCCCTTCTCGTTCCTTTACTGTACCTCCTTCATATTCTCTTTCTTCCATCTTACTTTCAACCCTCTCTAACAATTGATTCATTGTGTAAGTGCAGGTTTTCCTCCAGCCAAGACCTTTCAAACCTTTACTGTCAAATTCCGTTTCAGTAACTGAATGACCTCATAGGTCCCAGTGCTTGGGCCTTGGCCTAAATTCTATATTCAGTTCATATCTTTAAAGAAATTGCCAGAGCAGTTTAGTATAAGCATGTAGTATTAGTTGAGCAATTTATTGCAAGCATGTGATTTTAGTTCAAGTATATGATATATCTGCAAAGTTCTGTCGATGTACGAGTATATACTATCTATTCATGAGAAATTCAAGGTATATAATTTCCTGGACAGGAGGAATTTGGCCACACTGTGAAACGGACCTGTTCATGTCGTTCTCTTGAACTTTCCGTTGCATTATGTTCATTGTTTGTTCGCTGGAGAGCTTTCGGCATTAGTTTTAGAAACTCCGGAGTTTGGAAAGCATTCAGAACTAACGCCATGCGTTGAACAGCAGTCAGTTTCCGCATGGGAATAATATTTCGCCGAAAAGGCTTGTGAATATCAGTGTAATTCTTGTATTTCATCACGAGTACATGTATTTTACTCTTCCTCTCTCATACTTGTATCATTTTTCTGTAATATGAATGCATACTTCTCACACTTGTATCATTTTTCTGTAATGCGAATGTAACCTTTTGGTTTGAAGTGCAAAATTTTGGGGGCTAGAATATTTATACTTCAAGGCTAAAAGCTGTTAATACGTTTTCTTTATATTATCATTGGATCTGCTTCATATCAGTGACCTAGGTTAGAGTTTTTGTTTTCTGCATAAGAAAAATATTGTGCCAGCATTGTCTATCCGTCCGCCTCAGATCTTAAAAACTTGAGGTTAGAGGGTTGCAAATTGGTGTGTTGATCATCCACCTCAGTCAACAAACATGCCAAATTGCGGTCCTCTAAGCTCAGTAGCAATTTTATTTTGTTTAAGGTTAAAGTTAACTATAGTCGTGCATCTGGCAACGATGCAGGATTGGCCCCACCGGGCTGTGGTTAAAGATTCATGGGCCTCGGCTCATGCTGCATTATACCGAGACCAGTGACAGATAGACCTATTTTCGGTGGCCTTGATTATACGCTGTACAGAAAACTCCATTGCGCTAAAGAGGCTTCGGCGCATTTTTTACTTGTTTTATTATTTTCTTGTTTCTGCAGAATTTGAAATCATCTCATATGTTCACATGCGTGATGGGCTTTTGGAGAATGCTTTGAAAATACTCTCTTATTCTCTGAGATTCTCCACCTTTTATTAACATATTTTTCATACCAAGTGTTGTCATTTCTCTAGTGTCATTATTTGTTACAGAAAGCACTTTTCTTTCTGTGCGCCAAAGTGAATCATTTTCCGGCCTGTCTCTCGTCATTCTTTTTCCATCATGGCTGAAAAAACGCCATGAATATGCATCAGGGTCCAGTTCCATAATGCAGAGAGCGTTTGCGTTTAATGCAAAAGGTCATTCGCTAGTGTTTCCGAGTTGCATTCCACTTGCGTTGGGGATAATGCAAGCAGACTGGGCATTAGGTGACAGCTTAATTAGTCGGGCTGTGTTGCGTTCCAGGGAATTATGGAATTTTTAGATTTGACTTTTTATTGCCTTGCTGCACTGTTAACCCGGGCTCTGCACTCACTCCTTTGTGTATTACCTTTCCTCTTCTGCCCTGAAATTGAAGACTGCAGGATCTGCAAGGAAATTTATATAAGCTACAAATAACTGACAAGGAAATTTATTTAAACAATCTACAAATGAATGAAAAGGAAATTTATACAAACAATCTACAAGTAACTGGAAAGGAAATTTATGTAAACAATTTACAAATAACTGAAAAGGAAATTTATATAAATCTGCAAATAACTGAAAAGGAAATTTATTTAAACAATCAACAAATAACTGAAAAGGAAATTTATATAAATCTGCAAATAACTGAAAAGGAAATTTATATAAACAAACAAATAACTGAAAAGGAAATTTATATAAATCTGCAAATAACTGAAAAGGAAATTTATACAAACAATCTACAAATAACTGAAAAGGAAATTTATATAAACAATCTACAAATAACTGAAAAGAAAATTTATAGAAACAACCTACAAATAACTGAAAAGGAAATTCACAGTGATACAAGAACAAATATAAGGTACAGGCCCGTTAACAAATGGGCGGCGAGGCTTTCCGATTTCCATGCATATTTTAGGCGCCGAGTGGAAGTGGGCGGGATGTTGCGGGTATTGTGCCCAATGAATTTTGCATTTCCGGGTAAGTCTTCCAGGTTCGTTTCTACGGGCCAAATCGCCTTTGGGATTTGTATTTGGTAAATGTTGTATAATTTCTCTTGGGTGACGTTTTATGTTTTTGTAGAAGTTATGGTGCTTGTGGTAATAAGGCTTCGATTATCATACTATGGTGAATGAGAAGTATAAAGCTTATGGTGAAAAACAAGTAAAAAAGGCGCCGAAGTTTCTTTGGTACAATCGAGTTTTCTGTACAGCCCCTACAGCGTATAATCAAGGCCACAGAAAATAGATCTATCTTTCGGTGGTCTCGGTATAACGCTGTATGAACCGCGACCCATGAAACTCTAACCACAGCCGGTGGTGGCTGGATACCTATAGTAGCACGATTATGGCTAACTTTAACCTTAAATCAAATCAAATCTACTGAGGCTAGAGGGCTGCAATTTGCATATGTTTGATGATTAGAGGGTGGATGATCAACATACCAATTTGCAACCTCTAGCCTCAGCAGTTTTTAAGATCTGAGGGCAGATAGAAAAAGTGCGGACGGTCAGACAAAAATCATCTCAACAATTTTCTTTCACAGAAAGCTAAAAAAAAACGTGAAATTAAAATTGCTCTCAAACCCACAACGACAACAAAGGCAGTGAAGTGGGTATCGAAAATGAATAGAAACAGTAAGTGTGTAAAGAACACCCTTATTGTGTTCTGGCCTATACTCGTAAATAGGAGCTGTGAGAATTCTCACAACACCGCCGTAAAAATAACAAATAGCACGTTCATATTTTTATGATATATAGGACGAGGCTGTTGCCGGAAAATGCTGGGTATTAGTTTGGTTTCAGAGTATTTATATATATATATATATATATATATATATATATATATATATATATATATATATATATATATATATATATATATATATAGTTGTGACCTCAAAAAACAACATTTTACCTATCCAATTTTAACGCATTTGTTATCACTTTCGTAAAGTCATGCATCTTTTCATAATTTTTTAGGACATTTAATTTCATAAGCAGAGATTAAAACTGCTAATATCACGGTTTTTCCACAGGTTCGTACAAGGTTGAGAATTCTTGCAGCGTGCTTCTAATACTGGTATGTAACTTCTTACTCTACTTATTCCCATGTTTTATATTTCATTTTTCACATTGTCTAATGATAAGAGTTAAGGCTGATTCACATTATACTGTCACGTTCCCGACACATCACGTCACCGACACGTCACGTCACCGTCACATCACGTCACCGACACGTCACGTCACCCACACATCACGTCACCGTCACATCACGTCATCGACACGTCACGTCACCGACACGTCACGTCACCGACACATCACGTCACCGTCACATCATCACGTCACCGTCCTATCATCCGTGCCTTGTATTCTCACTATCCATCACAATCCCGTTCACTTCGTGCCTAACCTCGGCGACTCTCAGATTTAGCGTTAAGAAACATTGCATCATAAGCACCGTCACGTCACGTCAAAATATTCTCTCCAAGAAAACGCCTCGTGATGTGACGGCGGATACCGTGTGCTTGATGTTGACGTGACGTGACGTGATGGTGTGAACAAGTCCACTTGATTACACGTAATAAATTCTCACGTACTTTGACGTGACGTGATGTTATAATGTGAATCAAGTTTTAGGGAAAGTTCATTAATTATTTTCTGTTACATAAGATCAAATTGATAATTGTTTTTGGCTTCAGTAAAAATTACTAAGGGATATTTCCTGCGACAGCTAAACCACTGGAAAGGAATTGTTTTTGGATGAATGACCTTCATTCCACAAACTTTGTTAAGTTAAACCATTAGAGTTTCTTGGCCATTACTTCCTAATGACCTCTGATTCTCTTGATTTATGCAGTAGAAGTTCGAAGCTGAGAGGGATTGGGATTTCGAATAAATCCAAGAATTAATTCCACGTGTGATTTTATAGTCAAGTCGATAAACAAAGTCTCTCTTTTTAGGTTTTTGCAAAAGAAAACTATTAGCCGGCTTTGTCTGTCCGTCCGCACTTTATTCTGTCCACATTTTTTCTGTCCGCCCTCACATCTTAGAAACTACTGAGGCTAGAGGGCTGCAGATTGGTATGTTGATCATCCACCCTCCAGTCATCAAACATACCAAATTTAACCTTCTAGCCTCAGTAGTTTTTATTTTATTCAAGGTTAAAGTTAGCCATAATCGTGCTTCTGGCAACGATTTAGGATATACCACTACCACCGCGCCGTGGTTAAATTTTCATGGGCCGCGGTTCATACAGCATTATACCGAGACCACCGAAAGGTAATCTGTTTTTGGTGGCCTTGATTACATGATGTACAGAAAACTCGATTGCCCCGAAGTTTATTTTTTACTTGTTCTTTTCCACATTTCCTATTTTTTCATATTTTCCTCTTCATTTTCCTTGCATTTCGCAAATTTTGCGCCCTCGTTTTCTATTTCTTCTGTCATTTTTTCATTTTCCTTCCTCATTTTCTATTGACCTTAGCTAAATGAGGTCATGGGGATGCTGGCCAGATTCATCTCGTGGCCACAACAGCATCCCTGGCCTACTGAAACACCTCGTATACCTAACAAGGTAATCTTTAAGAGCAAGACCGCGGTCGAACTGGAATGCCTTATTACTTCTTATTACCTTAGAGGTCACTGACTTTCAAAATACTGTCTTATTTCGACATATTTTTTTAATTAGCGGACATCTTGAAAATCATCAATTATTTTGTGATTCTTGGGTGGTCATTTTTTTTGGTTATTATTTTATTATAAACTTTCTGTTGCTGCCTTAAGCAAAGAAAAATTAGCAAGTAATATGTTACATATTCCAGCAAACCTGGTAGGTTGATGCTACATAACCCATATTCAAATAATCAGTCTTCCGTGTATTTCTTGCACTTAAACGTAACCGAGGATTCAATCGTTTTTTGCATTAAAAACTACAAGTAATATTTTTGCTTCTAAATAGATATAAATTTATAAATTTCTCACAATTAAATCTTAACGATCTTAGGCCCCTAGCTGCACGCACTTTCATTCCTTTTACTGTACCTCCGTTTATATTCTCTTTCTTCCATCTTATACTTTCCACCCTCTTCTAACAATTGTTTCATTGTTCAAACCTTTTACTGTCAAGTTTCCCGTTCAGCGCTGAATGGACCTCATAGGTCCCAGTACTTGGCCTTTGGCCTAAATTCTGTATTCAGTTCAGTTCAGTACACAACCACGTGAGGAAACAGAAATGAATTTCTGACTCGCATCGGTATTGAACCCTTTCAGTTGAAAAACCTGGGTTCGATCCCTATATGAGTCATTAATTTATATGGATTTTAAAACAGAAAATTATGAAATGCAGTAAATATGAAAAATACCAAATGAAAAACGTCAGTTTTTAGTTTTTCTGTAGAATAAACTATTGTGCCGGCTTTGTCTGTCCGTCCGCACATTTTCCTGTCCGCCCTCAGATCTTAAAAACTCCTGAGGCTAGAGGGCTGCAAATTGGTATGTTGATCATCCACCTTCCAATCGTCAAACATACCAAATTGCCACCCAATAGCCTCAGTAGTTTTTATTTTATTTAAGGTTAAAGTTAGCCGAATTCGTTCTTCTGACAACGATGCAGGATAGACCACCACCGGGTAGTGGTTAGAGTTTCATGGGCCGCAGCTCATACAGCATTATACGCTGTACAGAAAGCTCGATTGCGCCAAAGAAAATTCCGGCTCATTTTTTACTAGTTTATATTTATTTACCCTTCATAAAAATGAACTGTAAGCCATTGGGTCCGCATTAACAAAAGCAACATATGAAGCAACATAGAAAATGAGGGGAAATAGATTTCGAAATGAAAAATGGAAAAATATGCAATGATGAACTCGCCAATGTAACCTCGACCCCAGAATGTAAAAAACAGGGAAACATATTTTCCTCTCTTGCAAAATTATTTGCTCCATTACCAGATTTAACCAAAAACACTACTCACGCGAAATCCCCTTAGGGGTGGGGTAGTGTCGTCAGTGCACCTCGTGCGGTGCACTGTAGGCATTACTTAAGGTTCTTTTCAGCGTGCCTTCCTTCGGACCCTAGCTGCTGCAACCCCTTTCGTTCCCTTTACTGTACCTCCTTTCATATTCTCTTTCTTCCATCTTAGGAGGTTTTCCTCCTATTACACCTTTCAAACCTTTCACTGTCAGTTTCGGTTTCAGCGCTGAATGACCTCATAGGTCCCAGTCCTTGGCCTTTGGCGTAAATTCTATATTCAGTTCGTTCTGTTCTTGAAATGGCTGACGTTTCAGTCTTGAGAGGTAATGAATGAATCATTTAAAGTCATTTGTAATTTTCTCCTTTTTTTTGACTTTTAATTGCTAATTAGCTGGTGGGAGATGGAATGTCCAATGGCAGCAAAATTTGAACAAGTAAAAAATGCGCCGAAGTTTCTTCGGCGCAATCGAGTTTTCTGTACAGCCGCTACAGCGTATAATCAAGGCCACCAAAAATAGATCTGTCTTTCGGTGGTCTCGGTATAATGGTGAATGAGCCGCAGCCCATGAAACTTTAACAACGGGCCGGTGGTGGCATATCCTAAGTCGTTGCCAGATGCACGGTTATGACTAACTTTAGCCTTAAATAAAATAAAAACTACCGAGGCTAGAAGGCTGCAATTTGGTATGTTTGATGATTGGAGGGTGGATGATCAACATACCAATTTGCAGCCTCTAGCCTCAGTAGTTTTTAAGATATGAGGCCGGACAGAATATTGTGCGGACGGACAGACAAAGCCGGCACAAGTTTTCTTTTATAGAAAACTAAAACCACCATTACACCTTTTCAAGTATATTTTGCAATGATATGTTCTTTTAATTCTCAAAGTCACCTGTATCACTTTTTCCCTTACGCAAATAGATAATTATTCTTCTTTTCATGTATAAATACAATATCCAATTTATTGCACCATAAATTAATTAAGCCCAGGTTTGTGAAATTAATAATTGCGAACAAATATTCTACCGCACATAGTAGTTAACTAAACTGAAATGATAAATTCTCTCGCATAAGAATGATTTTCAGTTTATAAAAACATCACATCATAAAGAGATTTCAAAATCAAGTAATAATTGAATTCGATTTCTTTCGTGCACTGCTCTCGTTTCAATTTGAATCATCACACACACAAGAGAGAGAGAGAGAGAGTTTTTATTAATGGAGAAATGAATAGCTAGTTTTAATTACATTCGTTGGCTCTCTTGCTTTTATGCTGTACGATTATTGTGGCACGATGAATTTCCAGGAATGATTTATAAATATCGAAATGAAACTGCTTCAGTAAAAATGGATTTCGAAAATGATTCAAATGTTTCAGGTGGTCAAACAACGGTTAATCAAAATTTGCGTAATTCAGTAATAACTGCCTTCAATAATTTAATGGCGTAGGAACTATGTAAACAATAAAAAGCAGGAACCCTAAACAATGCATAAATCGCACTCTAATGATTTTCAAACTAATGAATACGTAAAGCGCTATTGATTAAGTGACCTTTTAATATTACAAAAAAGGTTTTGAGAACGATACGTGGAATCTGATCAACGCCAGTTTCGGTCTGAAGTGATTGACAGGAATTTTGTTATTATGTCACCTTGATGGCAAAAAAAGTCAAATTAAAGATATATCATAGATATTTCCAGCTCTCCTCCATGTGACTGAAAAAATTACGCCCGTTGATTTAGGTAGTTTGCCGATAGCAATTACGTGTTTTTTCATAGATTCTCGATCATAGCACCAAAAAACAAACGCATAATCATTCATTTTCAGGACTAAACAAACTTCCTGTTTCTATCTGGTCCGCTGGTATAGTGGTTCGCGTCTCCCCAAGGGCCATGAAAAATCACTGGCTCTGTGTCATGATCAGTTACTGCTGCAGTGTTGGGGGTGTCTGCTGCGGTGGGAGGTTGAAACCTACATATTCTTTGGAAGCTTAATGAATTTTAAGTCAGTGGCCCCTTTAGTGGGCTTGTTCCACGTGAATAGGTTTTGTCTATCTGAATAATAATAATAATAATAATAATAATAATAATAATAATAATAATAATAATAGCCTAATATTTCTCTTCCTGAATGATTGAATGCCTTCTCAATTCGTCATGAATTCAGAAAGAGGTCCATTTCCTACTTGTCCCATGTGAATAGGTTTCATCTACTGAAATAATAATAATAATAATAATAATAATAATAATAATAATAATAATAATAATAATAATAATAATAATTCACAACCTGAATGACCGAACCCGTTCGCAATTCGTCCCGAATTCAGAAAGAGGCCCGTTTCCTACTCAGACTCATTCAGCTGCTTTGGTAAAAATCTGACGCAAGTCTTAGAATTCGCAGATTCTCCTTCCCTGAAATTAATGACTTGGGGATTTCTGAGAAAGGTAAAGCCCCATAAAAAAGGATTGCAGAGGGCGGAAAAAATCGACTCGGTTAATGATGTGTGAATATTTGTCGGTAGCCCTAATTAAGAAATGCAGCGGTGGTACGGGCGGAGTGTGCGCGTGCGCGGAAATCAGCTGTTGTGATTATTCAAGGGAAAGTTTTTTTTTGATGTACAACAGAGATTTAATTCAAACAGTGTTTGTGATGGTGATACCTGGAGAGTTGGAGCGCCAGGTTACACTAAAACAAAGCGGTTATCTTTTGTTTACCAGATTTTGAGAGATCTGAAGAAAATCATAATTAGAGTGGAAATGAAAGCAGTGAAGTTTTTCATCTGCAAGACTGCTGTTATCTCTAAAGAAATCCTTTTCAAAGATATATATATATATATATATGGAAAGATATATATATATATATATATATATATATATATATATATATATATATATATATATATATATATATATATATGTATATGTGTGTATGTTTATGTATATATATATATATATATATATATGTGTATACATACATACATACATACATACATACATACATACATACATACATATCAGAATTAATTTCTATTTGATACCTAAAATCCTTTTGTTGTTCGCACCAGCCAGAATCCCTGTTAGATATTTTCTTTCATGTATTTTTCCCTCATAATTAGTAACCGTCACAACCTGTGGCCTGTTAATGATGTTTTGATAAACTTTTTCACTAAATATTTTATCGGGATAATTTGTCACCGACAGCGACTATTTTTTATAGAGATATATCTACTCCCATGCAAATTTCATAAAGGATATTTTTTTAACAAAAGCGTTCTTTGTCAACAGAATTATTTTAATTGCAGTATGTCCGTCTTTCAATAATGCCATTTTTTTATATTATTAAAAGTCTTTCATAAATGATAATTGCAGCAGACACGTTATTTTATCGATCATTATACTCGTGGGAGGCTTACATTATATTTTATCATAGTATTTTACTCATGTGTTTATTTTATTTTTATTCAGTATATGAAACCTTTTCATATGGAACAAGCTCACTTGAATTTCTTTAAGCTTCCAAAGTATATTTGGTTTCAACCTCCCACCACAGGAGACCCCACAGCGCGGCAGTGACTGATCATGACGCAGCGCTAGTGATTTTTTCATTGTCCTGAGGGAGGCGCGAACTCATGACATCTGAATGGCATGTCAAGACACTAACCACTATACCAGCGACCAGTATATAAATAGTATTTATATCCTAGTTAGATGATATTTAAAAATGACAGATAATCCATCATTTATCTTTTAGAAATGCATTTTTGAAACAGTTTTGTCTCCAGTGGCCTGGTTTTTTATTCATAGCTCATTTTCGATAAAGGAGTAACTTCGGCAATAGAAGACCGATTTTGACTCGTTAGGGCATCTCTCTCTCTCTCTCTCTCTCTCTCTCGTAACGTCCCCAATAGAAGAACGATTTTGACTCGTTCAGGAAAATACGAAATGGAAGTGCAACCTCTCTCTCTCTCTCTCTATAAGAAGATTTTAACTTAGTCTCGTTAAACTGTATGTAAATAGTATAATAAGAAGATTTAACTCAGTCTCGTTGGAACTCTCTCTCTCTCTCATATTTCTTGGACCCGAATTAGGTCGGGGAAAAAAAAAAAAAAAAAAAAACTCTTACTAGAGAATTTCTCTCCATTGCGAAATCTGCCGGGCAAATGTTTGTCTTTCTATGTCTTCCTTTGCTCAAAGCCCCATTTAGAAGGCGGTGTTTTTGGGGTAAATGTTCCTTCTTTGATTGTCTTTCTTCTGTCCTGTCTTAGGTTATCGTTCTTCCACCCCCCCCCCCAAATGGCCGGAGTTCAATTCTGGCCAGTGTTTCTTTATTCTAGTTTTCCATTCTTAAAGTGAAACCCTTTTTTAGTTTTCTGTAAAAGAAAACTATTGTGCCGGCTCTGTCTGTCCGGCCGCACTTTATCTGGTCCTCACTTTTTCTGTCCGCCCTCAGACTTAAAGACTACTGAGGCTAGAGGGCTGCAAATTGGGATGTTGATCATCCACCCTGCAGTCATCAAACATGCCAAATTGCAGCCCTCTAGCTTCAGTGATTTCTCATTTTGCATTTTGTTATTTTTTTAGCTATCTCTGTATCTTTTCCTTTGTCTCATATTTTTTAAGCTTATCTGTTATGCTTCTTGTGATACTTCCTATATATATATATATATATATATATATATATATATATATATATATATATATATATATATATATATATATATATACATATTTGACAATGAGGACTGTTAGTCCTGGAAAGGTTGTAACTTTATTGAATGAATATCTCGCTAGATGCCATCAGTTTTCAATGAGGTCCTGTCAGTAGTATGTGTGTGTGTGTATGTATGTATATATATATATATATATATATATATATATATATATATATATATATATATATATATATATATATATAAAGCAAACATGAAAACCAGCTGCTGTTATTAGCCGAGGCGAAAAACTAACATTGGGAGATCTCTCCGTAAACAACCAGGATTTGTATTCTGCCTTCCAAAGATTTATGTTCTACTCTGAATAAGAAACACCGTACTCCTTCCTGTCCCCTCCTTCTCCCCCCTCCTCCCCATCCACATACACCCACTTAGTTTCCTCCACTCACTGCTTCCTCACATCCCATACGAACCAGTCTTCCATCACACTAACCTTTCTGTGAATCAGGGTGACATTAGAGGGCCACGATCAACGATATTTTGTTCATGCTGGAAAAACCGTAGTTAGAATCTTCAGAGATGCAAAAGAACTAAGATGTGTATTTCTACAGTAGATACAGACGGCCAGCGTGGTAGAAATGCTGACTCTATATTTGATTATAAAAGTTTTACAACGGCTGTTCACGTGTGTATTAAATAACTCGTGTGTAGACAAAACATGAGAAGGATGAATAGATACTCCTCAAGTTTTCATTACCAAAATTTAATTTTACATAGATGAGCGTATTCATGCGTGAACTGTAGTCACATAGATTTGAAATTTGTGCAAAGTAAAGTGGGCAGTAAGCCTTCAGAATATATTGACTGACTTTCTAATGTACATTTGAGTAAGGCTGACTCCAGTGAGTCAAGAAAACGGCGTCAGGAACATGCTAATATGTATGTGTGTATATATATATTATATCATATTATATTATTGTTCTGGGTATCTTTATAGAATGCTTTCGAACTCTCTCGCTTTGCGGAAGTGAGTTTAGACCTGAATAAGCAGTCAAACCAAGGTAGCTAATTACATTGTATGGTAATTCGATCATTTTGACGTAACAGGAACGGTGCCTGTGTAAAGTAATTACTTGAAGTTGCAGTACTTGGAATTAATTATAATACTATAGTTGTATCGTGAATTACTTAGTGTAATTACGCTGGTAATTATACTATAGTTTTGGACGACAGTGAGTGGCATATTCTTTTTTAGTCATTCCTGAATCAAGGAGGTTTATTAGCGAAGTGTCCCCAGTCCCACCCCAAAAATCTTTCAACCCTCTCTCTCTCTCTCTCTCTCTCTCTCTCACACTCTCTCACACACACACACACACACACACACACACACACACTATACACACACACACACTGCGTCAACCCCTGTATTTTTTATTGAAAGGATTAAGCTTCCAGTATTTACAATTACAGTATTTACAATATGGTTACAGTATACATCAACACAGTATACATAGGCATTTCTTTACATAATCATAATTCCTCTAAACTGACCATCTACACATCATACTTTAGCTACTGGCTACTCAAAAACAGTTTTAATATAGTACTCTTTTGTGAAAATTTTATTTATTTCTTTGTGTTTATTTATCTGTATTGAATTCACTCTTGTTCTTTCTTTGCAAGCATACTTTCGATCCAGCACATCCACCTAAATATAGCCACTAATCCCTGTTTCCTCTTAAGTATTCGTCAAAAAAAGTTCAGAATCGTCGACACTTCAAAGCTTTGCATTGCCTTTCGTTCTCTCGAAATGGCTTAAAATCACCTAAAACCTTCGTGTGTATATTTCTTGTCCCTCTACAGAAACTAGGCAGATATTTCATCCTTATGACTTCTACCATTTTTTATCGTTTTCCGTACACATCCATGCTTGCCGTTAGGACACCTCACGTGGTGCACTGTAGGCATTTACTTAAGGGTCTTTGCAGCGTCCCTTCTACCCCTAGCTACAACCTCTTTCAGTCCTTTTACTGCACCTCCGTTTAAATACACCTTCCTTCCATCTGACGTTCCACCCTCTCTAAAAATGGTTCCATATTGCAACTGCTTTGAGGTTTTCCTCCTGTTACACCTTTTCAGACTTTCTTACTCTCAATTCCTCTTCCATCGCTGAATGACCACACCGTAGGGCACCCAGCGCTTGGCCTTTGGCCTAAATTCAATGTTCTGTTCTATTTTACCTCATTTGTAGACCCTGGAGATCAAGTGCATGAGAGCTGAGCGAGACCTCACGTTCCCTCTTATTTTCCTTTCCTTCCTACGAGACTATTCGCGGGGTCTGAAAATTGGGCCCGAGAACAGAACCGTTGGCGATGCCATAAAAGAGGCGCCTGTTCCAGTGGCTGATATTCAGGCGGAAACGGGAATGGGATCAGGGAAGAGAGAGAGAGAGAGAGAGAGAGAGAGAGAGAGAGAGAGAGAGAGAGAGAGAGGGTAGCATCTTTATAAAGTATCCATTCGATGTTGAATGGTGTGGGGACTACATTGGCTACTCGGTTCCACGCGATGGGCTCTTCGTAAAAAAAAATAAAAGATGACATAGTGGAATGGGAGTAGAGCGAAAATAAAGAGAGAGAGAGAGAGAGAGAGAGAGAGAGAGAGAGAGAGAGAGAGAGAGCTTTTGACAGATTTTCCAAGCGACTAAAAGGAAGTGTGTTGCGGAAATATGAGAGTAGAGAGAAACAGTTTGCAGTGTATGCATACGTTTGTGTGTATATGTATAATATTATGCATACAGTATATATACACATATGTATACATGTATATATATATATATGTATATATATTATTACTGTACATACTTGCATATATAATTACAAATATCATATATATATATATATATATATATATATATATATATATATATATAGTATATATATATATATATATATATATATATATATATATATATATATATATATATATATATATATATATACACACACATACATAATATCTAACTGGAGCAATTCTCCACTTTTATGCCAACTTCAATGAGAGACTTTAAATTATTTGTGGCTCGGAGCAGAATTCTCAAGCGCATTCAGTCGATTTGGAAAGGGAACTGTCTTCCTTGGTCGGAATCCCATCGCTTTTGAAGGAAACTTAAATATTAAAATAGTTTTCTGAACTTTATAAGCTCCGTGCATTCATAAAATTATTATCCTGTTAGAATGTTGTGATTCGCATCTCGCTTTGAAAAAGATGTTTAGAAGTTCGCTCGCGTCTTACGTCCGTGTCCTTTTCAAAGTTGTATAAGTATTTGTTGTAAAGTTAATAATAATCCATGATCATCTCAGATAAGGTGACGAATGATGCTCTCAGAATATTTTGAGGAAACGAGTTTCTATTCAAATGAAACAGTGTATAGTTGGCAAACGGATATATGTATATATGTATGTATATATATTAGATATACATGTATGTATATATAGATATATAGATAGATGTGTATATACAATTGGCAAACGGATGCCATAGAAAAATTCATTGTGTTCTTCGTTGAATGAAAGAAAATTATAACATTATACGGTTCACATAGAATTTTGCTGGACCGCTGGTATGATCGCTAGTAGTGTCGTGACGTGCCACTCAGATGTCGCCAGTTTGCGTCTCCCCCAGGGCGATGAACAATCACTGGTTCCGTATCATGATCAGTTACTGCCGCAGTGTTAGGGGGTCTGCTGCGGTGGGAGGTTGAAACCAACATTCTTTGGAAGCTTAAAGAATTTCAAGTCAGTGACCCCTTTGGTTTGCATGTTCCGTGTAAATAGGTTTCATCTACCGAAATAATAATAATAATATAATAATAATAATAATAAACGTGTCTCCTGTGTTAAAGGATGGGTAGATTAAACATTATTTTTAATTCTAAAAGTGAAATTTGAAAATGCTCGCTGTTTTTGGTTTTTATACACTGAAATAATTCTCCATCGAAGTATTTCAGTCTCTCTACAGCACGATTTATGTTCTTTTCCTTAGAATCCGTCATGTTCGGGATTAAATGATTTTGTGATCGAACTTTAGAGCTCTTTACTGCAAATAGGATTCGCTTCTTTTTTTACCCTGATATGTAATCTGATATCCCTTGTTTTTTGAGAGGGTGTTCAATATCTTCCATCAGAATCGTTTGCTTCAAAACAACGGTATCTCTGTACAGCTTCGAATTAACACTGGCATTGCAGGAAAGAGAAGTCTGTTGACCTCATGACATTTCTGTTTGCTCACCTGGATGTTAGGATATAATTCTAACTGTATAGATTCTTGCCCACATCTTAAAACATCATTTGCAACTGGCTGCTGTGTGGTCATGAATCATAAAATTTTCCATACACAGTATTAATAATAGCCATTTCTATATATGTATATTATATATATATATATATGTGTGTGTGTGTGTGTGTTTATATATTTCAAATAGAAGGGAGCTCATAAAATGTCAAAATATGGAAAATAAAGGTTATGACAGACAATAAATTGTCTCTCTCCCTCAGACAAATATTTGCCTGAGAGAGACAGTTTAACTCTTTCTGAAATATAGCCTTTATATCCCACGTTTTGTTGTTTTTATGAGCTACTTATAATTGAAGAAGTTCTGTTTAACGGAAAATATTTCACAGTCATATATATGTATATATATAAAGATAGATAGATATTTATATAGTCAATATCTTTCACTAGTTTCAGCGTTAAACCCGGCCGCCTCTTCTTTCACTGAACCCCCATCCCCCCCAAAAAAAATAGTTTAATGAAGTTATCTGTAAAACGCAGCAATCGCCCGAGTTATTATTATCCCCGAAAGAAATTCGATACATCACGATCGATATATAATAAGGATTAGCCCGAGTCTGCAGCAGGAACTAGTTGACAATATTTGCGGTGGACTCTGCAAATACTTTCTTTTTATTACCAACTTCCAGGACAAACTTTTAAATTGGTCGGCGACTCGGGGAGAATTCCCAAGAACGTTCACCAGATTTGGAATGGAAATGGCATGTCTCGTGTGGGTGTAGTATTCGTGATTCTGAGAATTCCCACTTCATATTACATTCCCTTTAAATCCAGTAAATCCGTAACTGTTTTATGTTGAACTTCTTTTTACTTTATCAGAGCAAATTGATAAACTCAGTCAGAAATACTTAACTGTGGAACAGCCTCCCAGAGGATTTAGAATTAGAACTTCAGAAGTTCAAGCGAAGATACGATGCATTGCTACTCTAATACTATTCTCTTTGCATTTTAATACATTTTTATCTCTTTATTAATTTATTTTTTCTTTTTTAATAAGTGGAATCTCTTCCTTTCGTATTTCCCTATACCTCCTTTTACTTCTTCCTAGTGAACACCTTAATATTCTTTGGAAGCTTGAATTTCTAGTCAATGGCCCCTGTTGTGGGCTTGTTCCATATGAGTAGGGTTCATCTTCTGAATAATAATAATAATAATAATAATAATAATAATAATAATAATAATAATAATAATAATAATAATAATAAATAATAAATAATACATTTGATTGATTATGTTCTTTGGTACCAAATCATTACAAAAATAGAAATAACAGCATCTTGTTAAATAATTCAAAACGTCTCCTCATAATAATAATAATAATAATAATAATAATAATAATAATAATAATAATAATAATACAGAAATAACAGCATCTCCTTAAATATTTCAAAACAGTGTCTCCTCATATAATAATAATAATAATAATAATAATAATAATAATAATAATAATAATAATAATAATAATAATAATAATACACTTGATCGATTATGTTCTGTGGTACCAAATAATTAGTTAAACAGAAATAACAGCAACACCTTGTTAAATAGCTCAAAACAGCGTCTCCTACGTATAAACGAATTATATTCGCAGTAAAACCAAGTCCCTCATCCTACCCAGACTCTGAAACGAGGCCGCGAAGCCACTGAATAAACCTCTCTTGGTGGAAAAGTCAATCGCTTGGAAGGATAATTATGTTCGTTTTCACCTTAACGCGGCCGCTGATGATAATCCTTGAGCAACGAGGGAACGATCTTGTCGTGGGGGTTGGGGGGGGCGGGCAGTTATTCGGGTGAATTAATGCTAGTTTATTGCTTTTGCTTGCTGAGCTGTGGTTGAAAGCAAGGAGATTTTTTTTTTTTTTTTTTTGCTGTGGGATGTGACCTTGTCTTAGTGGAATTCATTTCCAGCGTATTTGCTAATTGTCGTTAACTTAACATCAGTATGGCTGTACTGATTCGTATTGTAGCAGTTTTGTATAATGTAAATGTGAATTATCGTTATCTAAGCAACGAAGTTAATGGCATAGTGGGTTTTGGTTAATTGTTAGCAGGCTTGACGCTTCTTCAAGGTGATAAAGTGATGTAGAATATAGGAGCCTTTTGTTGCCTGATATACCTTATTCAAGTCAATCCTTTTGTTAATGAGACTGCTTTTAGGCGCAATATTATTAACATTATTTTTGTTACATTAAACAAGGTGGGCGAGGGAATGTCTTCAATAGACGGCGCTTATCCTTAATTTAAGGCTAACTGAGATATAGTCGGCGATACAGAAAATATTTCAATTGTTGAAGAAACTTGAAGGCTGAATTATATGAAGAGTGTCTTAAAAGAATCTGAAGTCCATATTTGTATTTCTGTAATGCAGCCGTGTTACTGTCATCAACATCAGAACAAATTTCTCTCCCAAATAAAGAAACTTAAATTCTAACCTCTCAAATACAGAAATATAGACTCTTTCCAAGATACCGACCCCCCCAGGGCTTTCTGGGGTCGTTATCTAAGACTAATATTTCTTGGGGGTCATTATCTTCATGATATTTACAGTCTTTTGTTTATATTTTTACGGTCACCCCCAACAGGCTTGTACTAAACACGCCGCAATGGTGGATACATATCGGCTTAAAAACCCTTGGGAATCACTATCTAGGAAAGACCCGAAGTATAAAATCAGTTCTACCCAAAATTCAAGAAGACAGGACCTCTGTCCACAAAATTATCGTGATATGTTGGTCAATGACCCCTGACCTTTGCCTGTGGAGGAAGCTCGTTCGGTATTCCCTTCTTTATTCAGTGCCACAGTATTCTGAAGCTGGGTGCCATGAGATGGCCCTTCCAGAGAGCGTTCTTTTGGCAAAGGGAGAAATTTATCAGGCTTCTTATTTTGTTCAGTTTGTGTTTGTGTGTATTTTCTGTAAAAAGGTTCTTTTGGCAAAGGATAAAATTGATCAGGCTTTTTTTAGGTTCAGTTTGTGTTTGGGTGTGTTTTCTGTAAAGGTCTATCTAGTTTTATTTTTTTTTTTTTTTTTGTTACGTTTGCACGATGTACATTTGAATACTACGTTAGTTTTTAGTTTTCTGTAAAAGAAAACTGTTGTGCTGGCTCGCACTTTTTCTGTCCGTCCTCAGATCTTGAAAACTACCTAGTCTAGAGGGCTGGAAATTGGTATGTTGATCATCCACCCTCCAATCATCAAACATACCAAATTGCAGCCCTCTAGCCTCAGTGGTCTTTATTTCATTTAAGGTTAAAGTTAGCCATAATCGTGCGTCTGGCAACGATATAGGCCAGGCCACCATGGGGCCGTAGTTAAAGTTTCATGGGCCGCGGCTCATACAGCATTATACCGAGACCACCGAAAGGTAGATCTATTTTCACTGGCCTTGATTATACGCTGTACAGAAAACTCGATTACTATTTTTACCTGTTTCATCATTCTGACAGTTACTGATATAGAAATACTATTCACGTTATTGTTATTTTATTTGAGTTTCAGAACAGATGTTAAAAAAAAAGTACATTCATTTTAATCTTAATTTTTACAGTTTTCAAAGGCTTTTCTAGGAATAAGCGAACAATGGAACGTCACTAAATTAATGCCCGGAAACGTAATATTAAAAAAATGGCTTCCAAGCGGCTTTGAAGTTATTCCATTTGAAACATTGAAAGGTGGAAAAGAAATATATTTTGCCAGTTTTATATGTAGTCGAAAATTAATTTTTTTTTTAATATTTTAATGATCGTCTACATTATAAAAACAAGTAAAAAATGCACCGAAGTTTCTTCGGCGCAATTGAGTTTTCTGTATAACCGCTACAGCGTATAATCAAGGCCACCGAAAATAGATCTACGTTTCGGTGGTCTCGGTGTAATGCTGTACGAGCCGCGGCCCATGAAACTTTAACCACTGCCCGGTGGTGGCATAATCCTATATCATTTTGCCAGAAGCACGATTTGCCCAAGCTAACTTAACCTTAAATAAAAATAAAACTACTTAGAGCTAGAGGCTGCAATTTGGTATGTTTGATGGTTGGGTGAATGATCAACATACCCACTTGCAGCCCCATAGCCCCAGTAGTTTTGAAGATCTAAGGCGGACAGGAAAGTGCAGACAGAATAAAGTGCGGATGGACAGACAAAGCCGGCACAATAGTTTTCTTTTACAGAAAACTAAGAAAGTTTTTCTCCTAACAGACTCAAACTAGAAACCTCGCAATGATTCTTTATATTCATTTATTAGTCGAAATTATCTTTTATAGTTTTGTAAGTACTTAATGACTGCCTTTCTTTCCATAAGAGCTATAAACATAAGAAACCCTGATTTTGCAAACCTTTATATTCTCCTTTATGTCTCCTTTAATTTTATTTTCCGTTATCTCTTGTTTCCTGCCCTAAAGCCGCTTTATAAAAAGCTCCATCGAACATTCAGGCCTCAGCTTCCAATTTAAGGAGGTATTTTGTGACCCCATAAAAGAGGTGGTTTTAGGGGAGGGCGCGCGCCCCCCCGTCGCATTATTCATTATTTGAATGGGCGGCTTACAATAGAGAGAGAGTCGCCCGCGCGAGTGAGAGGGGAAACGTTAAATCAGAATTATGGAAGGGAAGTAGATAAAGTAAATCATAAGAGAAGGAAAGGAATAGAGTTTGGGCGACCTTTCTTCCTGTTTTGTCCGACCACAAAGTTTATTTTTGGGCCTTTTTTTTTTTTAGTTGTTTGTAAAAGAAAACTATTGCGCCGGCTTTGTCTGACCGTCCGCGCTTTTTTCTGTCCGCCCTCAGATCTTAAAAACTACTGAGGCTAGAGGGCTGCAAATTGATATGCTGATCACCCACCCTCCAAAGGTTTTCCTCTTGTTACACCTTTCAAACCTTTCTACTGTCAATTTCCATTCCAGCGCTGAATGACCTCGTATGGTCCCAGCGCTCGGCCTTGGGCTTAAATTCTACCTTCCGTTCCCATTGATAAGCTTTATTTTATTTATTTTTTTCTCTGTTTTTTTTTCTCTGGCGTTACTGCTGCTGGCTAGAAATTGGTTCACTATTTCAAAAGAATTCTTCTTTCAGTACTGGCTGTTGCGGACGACAGACCTCGTTAATGTCAACAGGCAATTTCCGAACAACTTTCAATATCCGGATTAACCTGTTCTTTCCCGTACGGAATATCGATGGCCTATTTTTTTTTTTTTTTATTGTGACCGCTTTCATCGTGGAAGTAATTGCGCAGCGAAGGCTTAGCTTCAATGCGTCTATTCTAAGAAATATATATATATATATATATATATATATATATATATATATATATATATACATACATACATGCATACATACATACACAAATAATATTTCTTGTGCATATCGTGCATATTGATTATGCTTGCGTCGTATCCTTTGCATATGAATGCATAAGTTTCAAGCTGGCCGCTTGCCCACAAATGCTAATTAACCTTCTATTTATTTTGCTTGCGTCATATCCTCTGCATATGAATGTATACAATTTAATCTGGTCGCTTGCCCACAAATGCTAATTAGCTCTCTTATTTACGAGATGTCCTTTTGCTAAAAGTATACAGAATGTTGAATGGGGACCTGAGTGAGAAAATAATCAGAACCTCATACAAGCGCTAGCAAGCACAGATCCCCAGACATCCCCATGAGAGAATGCATGAAACGAGCTTCTCTCTCTGTCTCTCTCTCTCTCTCAAGCATCTCATTACCATCACGTCTGGGGGAGAGTTGGGGAACTGCCTTGATGTTGGAAGAAACTAACGAAGGCAGGACCTCACGTGAATGCTCAAAGAAGGCCCTACTGCTCAGGGAATCCACAAATTATCTTTTGTCTTTGGTTCTTTCTCTCCGCTGAGGGAAGTCTTTGCCCGGGCTCAGAAAATTGTCAGGTGATTTCTGATTCTGCAGTCTTTATGCACTTATATATATATAGCCTATATCTATATATATATGAACGTTCTATTACAGGTATATTAATGGAATACCAGTTTAGTGTAATATTTAAACGAAGCATTTGGCCGAAAGGAAAGTGGAACCATAGAGTGCAAGATCCTTTATTTACTCAGAAGCATTTTGTCTGACAGGGCCTCAGAGTCAAGGCAAAAGATCTTGCACTCCATTGATTCAATTTCCTCGTGGCCAAAGGTATGTGTGTGTGTTTGTGTGTGTGTGTGTATGTATATGTGTGTGGGGAAGTACATCCGTCTCAAGTCTGGTAGCTAGACTTCTAAGGTTTTGTACTGAAGTACCCTCAAGCTTCTTTAACTCTGCTCAGTGTTTATTCTTCATGCAGTATTTACAGTTGAAGGTAAAAGCAGAACTGTACTGTTGTCTTTCTAGGCAACAATATCCTTTTTGGGGGGAGGGGAGGGGCGTTTCTGTTCTTTTCTCTGTATGGTTGTTTAAATTGTTGTGATAAGTCTTACGTAACTACCTGGAGTATACTTCTTGTCTCTGTATCTTGAGTATAATACTTGTTTTTTTTCTATCTTTCATACGACAGCGTTCCATTCTTTGAAACGTTCCTTTTAAGTGATAATAGCCTTCTTTTTTGTTTTTATATAATAATAATAATAATAATAATAATAATAATAATAATAATAATAATAATAATAATAATAATAATAATAATATGGAAGAGGACCCTCTTTGAGGCCAAACACCGGGGCTGGTTCAATACTAGCATACGTATCAGGAATTTGCCTCTGGGCAACTCAGTAAGAGTGATAATATCAGGAAGTAATAGTGGATATGCTATAAAATATCAGTTGTCAGTAATTTCTCTCCATTTTTCATAACCTTTTAGAACTAAACAGCATATCCCCTGCAATCTCTTCTTATAAGATATTAATTGATAATAATAATATACGCCAGCTCCAATATGAATATTAAATATGTATTTTAAAAATGAAATGCGCTTCAGTACAAGCACAACCATAGTGACCCCCCCTGAAAAGCCCCTTTCGTTCCTTTTACTATACCTCCTTTCATATTCTCTTTCTTCCATCTTACTTTTCTAACAGTCTCTTCTAACAGTGACCAACTAACTTTGAGGTTTTCATCCCGTCACGCCTTTCAAACCTTTTTTGTTAATTTCCGTTTCAGCGCTGAATGACCTCATAGGTCCCAGTGCTTGCCTTTGGCCTAAATTCTATATTCAGTTCAATTCTGAAAATATTGATAATAATAATAATGTACACCAGTTTGAATATGAATATTAAATATGAATTTTTTGAAAATAAAAATGCGCTTCAATGCGAGTACAGCCACAGTGACGCTTGTTATATAATTTTGAGAGGGCACTCGCCTCCTACAGAACAAGTGTCAGGCCCTTGAGCTTACAGTGAGCCAGAGAGGCGGTTAAGTGGCGCTCTCAGAGAATGCCTGGCTTTTTTTTTTCCTTTCATCGTTGTAAGGTAAACATGAATCAACTACGCCTTGGAACACTGTGATTACCATTCCTGCTTCGCTTCAGGTTCTGTTTCTGACTTTGTTAGATACATACGTACGCTATGTGTATGTATGTGTGTATGTATATGTGTGTATATATATATAATATATATATATATATATATATATATATATATATATATATATTTGTATATGTATATATGTGTATATATTATATATATATATATATATATATATATATATATATATATATATATAGGTATATATATATATATATATACATATATCAGATTACATAATTATTAAGTGCGATAAACACAGTTTATTTTGCCCAAGACATTCCCACATCTGTAAAAGTACTGAAGCCCTAATATGAATAACATTAGATATTCATGCAGAGTATAACAGCATCTCCACGATTGACAGATTCCAGTCTCGCAAGAGAATCAACAAGCTATGTTTATATAACAGAATCCACCGCGATCCTTTCATGTAAAAAGATTATTTTTTTCTATTGTACAGCGTTTCTACATTGCTTCGTTGATTGATAAGCAGATATTGAATTAATAAAGCATATGTTGACTCTCATATCAGAGACTAGTTGCAGTCAGTCTGAAACTGATGGTTAAATCAACCTGTTCGTTGCTAAGTTGTTGGTATTGTTTCAACTTTCTCCATTACACCGAGACCACCGAAAGATAGATCTGTTTTCGGTGGCCTTGATTATACGCTGTAGCGGCTGTACAGAAAACTCGATTGCGCTGAAGAAACTTCGGCGCATTTTTACTTGTTTTTACCCTAACGAATCTAACAGTCTGATCATACGGAAGCTTTCTTTTTCAGGGAATGATATTTTAATTGTTCAGGAAAAGGCGGGGAAAGGTTTTGCAGATAGTGAAGGCTACCAACTGTCTGGGAGGGAAATAAAATTATTATTGTTTTTCCTAAATCTTATTAAACTTTAATCTCCAACGTAGAGCAAATGAAGGGCAATTCAGCCTAGCAAGCAATCACGACAAGAACAATCAGTTTTCTTAAACTGCACTTCTTCTCGAGACAGTACAGGATATTAATCCGGACATTGTTTACATTTTGACTCTTCTTCTACTTCTTGAAATCGCTTCCACTTTCCCTGAGCAGGACAGTGTTTACATTTCGACTCTTCTTCTTCTTGAAATCGCTTCCTCTTTCCGTGAGCAGGACAATGTTTACATTTCGACTCTTTCTTCTTTCTTCTCTTTTGAACATTTCGACTCCCTTCTTGTTTCCTCGAGTGCAGGACAATGTTTACATTTCGACTCTTCTTCTTCTTCTTGAAATCGCTTCCTCGTTTCCTGAGCATCTCATTCGACATCAACAACAACAACAGCACAGACACAAAGACCATCCGGATAACCGTTATCAGTTCATTAGCGGCGAAGATTGCCGAAGTTTAGACTGGAATGGATTCCCGCCGGAACTCTGCCGGTGTAAATTAGAGTTAATGACAAACAATATCCTTCTTGTCTCGAACCAGTTCGGATGCACCGACACAAAAGAAAGAGGCCACCGAACCACTGAGGCGTTTCCTCTCTCTCTCTCTCTCTCTGTCTCTCTCTCTCTCTCTCTGTCTCTCTCTCTCTCTCTCTCTTCTCACCTATTTTGTAGAACAACGTAGAAAGTAAAGTCACTACAATTCGTTCACTTCCTGCAACCTCTCCAAAATGTATAATGGTAAAATTATTAATGTTAATCAGTATTTTTATTTCTGATCGGCGTTAACCTTTTCGTATAGCGCACGGTGAAAGGGAAATAGCAACAAACAACTATTTCTGCAGTGTCATATAAGTGTAAATCCATTGGTGGTTGATGTTAAGTTTTACTAATAAAAAAACTCTTCTTTTGTAGGTGCAGAGGCAGTATGGATAAACCAAACTAGATTTTTTTTTTTTTTGGCAAGTAAATCAGTTCAACGTTCAATTTCATCATGATAAACTTCAGTACAACAATTTTTAAGTTACAGTCAGTCTGATAAATAAATCGATTAAAATGTCCATTTCATTATGCATCATTATAACCTTCAAAACAACAATTTTTAAGTTAAAATCAGTCTAGTCAATAAATCGATTAAATGTCAAATTGCGTTATGCAATATTATAAACTTCAAATTAACAATTTTTAAGTTACAATCAGTTATTTAAAGCAGATTAAGGAAATGAATTCCAAACGACTTTGTTTTATTCTGTTGACTCCACCTTCCCCAATCATTCAGTCAACTCCTCAGAGAACTGATTGATTGGAACGTGAACTGACGTCGCAACGACTATGGTCATGGACGCCGTAACCTCTAGAAAATGGTCCAATCACCTCTTTAATTGCGCCGTAAATTCCACATTTACCCGGGGAGAATCTGTGGTCCTTGGACTGCACGGTTTGGTGTTTTGGTGGTCATTTCTTTTTTCGATGCTGCTGACTTTGGAAATTTCTTCCTGCCTTTGTTTTCCTGGAACAATGATCATCTACCCTAAAAGATGTAGATCTATTGGTTCCTAGTTGGTTTCACCCTAATTGGGCTTTTGTTAAATGGGGAATTTTGACTTACTAATTCCGGGGCAACTGCTTAAAGGGAACTACAGTACAGTATAAATTTTACATCAAAGTAATGCCATAGACAGCCTTCTCTCAACCCCTCCTCCTCCTCCTCCTCCTCCCCTTCTTCTTCTTCTTCTTCTTCCGAATCTTCTTCTTCTTCTTCTTCTCCTCCTCGCCCCGAATCCTCTTCCTCTTCGTTTCGTTTGACAGCAGAAAATCGGGGCCTCAGGAAGTATCCTCGGGATTTTCTCATTAAAACTTCAAGCGATCATTCTCACAAAGTTTCTATCTGTAAGGTTCACGCTTGGAACAGCTTAAGGCAAGATGAAGGGATTAACGTCTCACAAAAGACTGCTGTGCCACGAAGAAGAAGAAGAAGAAGAAGAAAATATAAAACTTCTTCCCGGGCAAATGTTTATGGAGTTAAGTCTTCATAGAAACTTCCCCTTTTGTGGGAGGGGCCTTTTGTTTTGAAGTTTAAGTCTATATCTCCGCAGTAAGTGTGTGTGCGTGAGTGTGTGCGTGTGTGTGTGTGTGTGTGTGTGTGTGTGTGTGTGTGTGTGTGTAGAGAGAGACAGACAGACAGAACTGATTAGTGGTTCCCACACTGTGGTGGAAAGATTTTCTCTTCTCTCCATTTCCATTACAGTTTGGAGATATATATATATATAGTATATATATATATATATATATATATATATATATATATATATATATATATATATATATATATATATAATTCTAACCAAAAGTACTTTTGCTCTACCGAATGAAATATACCATGGTGACGCCGGCCTATCTCGCTCTCCTCTCAGATGCTGACCATTCCCTGCTTTCATTTGGTTTCTCTTCTGAGCCTACAAAGGGCAACGTCGCGTGACATTACCATAATCTCCATTGGTTTTCATGGTAATAAAATGCAAATTCTCCTCCGCCTTCCTTTTGTCTCTGCCCATTTGCATTGCGACGCCTTTCTTGACGTTCGCTTTTTAGTAAACCTTCCGATGAAAGATGGGTTTGCAGGTTGCTGGGCTAAAGTTAGTGGGCATCGGAGTCTGAGCCGCTTGCTTTTGGGCAGAGGTTCTTGTTGAATTTGGGCCGGTGTTAGAATTTGGGGCTGTCTCACGCCTTTTTTTTTTTTTTTTATAATTTGCCTGAGAGTTGATTGGCGGAGGTGTTCGGAAGATGATTAGAAGCCCGCGAGTATAAGACTTTAAGAAAACCCACATTTGAACACACACACGTGTGTGTGTATATATGTGTGTGTGTGTTTGTTTGTATGTGTATATGCATTTTATTATAAATATATATATATTATATATATAGATATATATATATAAATCAATTCTGAACAGTGATAATTATTTTACTAAGAGCATGATTATATAAATATATATATATATATAATATATATATATATATATATATATATATATATATATATATATATATATATATATATATATATATATATATATTTACATCTAACAGTTCATAGTAAAATAATTATCTATATTCATAATTGATTTATACACTTTAATATCTATGTATAAAATCTTCTTCATGTAAACACAATGAAGAAAATTCCCCTCCCAGTGCAACATGTATTTCCATTCCAACACAAAACCAAAAAAAGAAAGACACAGCGCAGTCAACTGCAAGCAGCCCGAACAGCACAGCAGAACAGCACAACACAGCACAGCGCAGCAGCAAAGCAACTCCATCCACACCAACACGGCAGTCATTAAGCCCGGACGAGAAATCGCGAGATTTGGCGAGAAATTCGGTGCATGTCCGACCTAGCTGGACTGGAGAACTTAATTCCTAAATAGGAAATCCAGCCGGAATCAGCAGGAGAAGGGAGGATTCCGGAATCAAATTTCAGGACCAGAATGATCTCTCTCTCTCTCTCTCTCCTCTCTCTCTCTCTCTCTCTCTCTCTCTCTCTCTCTCTCGGTTTCAGCTTCAGAGGAATAATGGCTGCTGCGTCCATTACCTGAAGTATAACCTCGGCCACGCTCAGATTAGGTATTCAAATTAATGGTGTTTGGAGGGAGGCCTGAATCGCTTGATAGCGCTTGGTTGTATTTCTTGCCTTAGGGATTTCTGTTTTGAAATGTATTTTCAAGAGTTTGTATGGTATTCTTTTCTCTCCTCCTCCTCCTCCTCCTCCTCCTCCTCCTCCTCCTCCTCCTCCTCTTTTTATTTCTTCGTTATGTTGGTTTGGGGTTGAGTTAAATAAAGTTATGCGTCTGGCGTTTGTGTCGACGTGAAATAAGAAAATATTTCAAAATCTCAAGTCAGTTATATGTTCTTTTGCAAGCATGTTGTATTTTCCTAATCTAGATTTAGTAATCATTCTCATCATTAAGGATTCTACAGAATTTTTTTTTTTTGTGTACTTCGAAAAAGCCTGATTTGTAAAGTTTTTTTGACTCCAAACTAAGCTCTATTGAGTACAGTAGTATTTTAAAAAGCCAAGTAAAAAAAAAATTCATTTTCTTCCCCTACGTTTTCCTAATCTATATTTGGTAACAATTCTCATCATTAAGGATTCTACAGAATTTTATTTTTTACTTCTTCGAAAAAGCCTCATTTGTGAAGTTCTTTCAACTTCAAACTAATCTCTATTGAATATAGTAATATTTTAAAAAGCCAAGCCAAAATAAAAAAAACCATTTTCTTCCCTGCATTACTCAAGCAACTCATGCTGCCTTCGTTAACGAACCCCTTTTGATTTGTGAAATAAGTCCTTTTGAATTTCTTTCCCAGTTTTCTGAGATAATGATTTCACGAACGTGGAAGTCGTCTCGAGAAGCTTTTCCTGAGACTTATTAACTTTGCGATTTAATCTCGAATCAATTGACGCGTAGATACGAGAAGGAAAGCGGTGTAAGGTGATGGGAAACGAGAAGGAAAATGTCGCGCGTAGCAGGGAGTTGGAGAAAGAGATAACTGTGGGAAAGGAGATGGCAGGTGATTGAAAGGTGTGGGATGGATTTCTGTGTTGTGGGACCTGAGATGGCAATTTTCCGAGGTGGTAAGAAAGGAAGAGATGACTGTGGGAAAGGAGATGGCAGGTGATTGAAAGGTGTGGGATGGATTTCCGTGCTGTGGGACCTGGGATGGCAATTTTCCGAGGTGATAACTGTGGGAAAGATGGCAGGTGATTGAAAGGTGTGGGATGGATTTCTGTGCTGTGGGATCTGAGATGGCAATTTTCCGAGATGGTAAGAAAGGAAAGAGATAACTGTGGGAAAGAAGATGGCAGGTGATTGAAAGATGTGGGATGGATTTCTGTGCTGTGGGAACTGAGATGGCAATTTTCCGAGATGGGAAGAAAGGAAAGAGGTAACTGTGGGAAAGGAGATGGCAGATGATTTTCCGAGATGGTAAGAAAGGAAAGAGATAAATGTGGGAAAGAAGATGGCAGGTGATTGAAAGGTGTGGGATGGATTTCTGTGCTGTGGGACCTGAGATGGCAATTTATCGAGATGGGAAGAAAGGAAAAATTTGCCCCGTGTGGAAGAGGTTAGAGAGAAAAGGGAGTGGGTGTGGGTGGAAGCAGTTTGTATGGAATGGAAAAAGAAATGAAAGTAGTTGGGAGAGAAGGTTTGAGGAACGATTATTACCTTGAGGAAAAAGTAATGGACTGGGGAGTTGGTGAAAGGAAGAGATTGCTGATGGCATCAGGGTTAAATGTAGCTAAGAGTCTGAAACACGTGTCTTTGCAACGCTACTTTGAATGTGGAGTTATCCTGTTATTCATTCCAGTTGCGTATTTAATTTTTTCCTTATTCTTCTCCAAACCTTTACCTTTAAATATCATCGACATTTTAGTTAATTTGAAACTCAATAGAACCACGACGTGGGACCTTACGCAAAAACAAAATTCTTTCAAAGTATTTTTTCCAAATTCAGCAAAAAATCACCGAAGCGACTCATTGCTTTTTCATAAACACCTGTTCAGTTCTAAAGTTTCTATATTTGGAGATTTTCATATCTCCAGTAGTTTAATTACGATTAATACCTCAAGATTAAAAGATGATCTGTTTTGCTAAACCAGGCTCGATTTATTCGTGAATACGTCCAAATATAGTAGTGTAAACTTATCAGAATTGCTGCGACAAAACTAAAATATGATTTCATCTTTAAATTTTGTTATTTTTCGGTTTTAGCTTTCAACGCCGTTCAATTCAGTCATGGAATAAATCAGATTTTCCATTATTTTCTTCTAATTATCCACCCGTGTGAGTTTTCTCTCTCTCTCTTTTTTGTGTATAATTCTTTGATGTAGTCTGATTGTTTTTCACTATTGCTTCTAAATTTTTTTGGTGGGATTCTTATATTCAAATATAATTTTCTGAAACGGTTTTTCTTTAATTCCATGGTCCCTCTTTTTGGTTCATAACTCTCTCTCTCTCTCTCTCTCTCTCTCTCTCTCTCTCTCTCTCTCTCTCTCTCTCTCTCTCTCTCTCTCTCTCTCTCTCTCTCTCTTCCTTCGCCCTCCACCTGCACACTAATGGCCGCCTCATCTATATCTTTTGCTCGACATTTTCACCCTCATTTGCTCCATTAGCAACAATAAATCATAAATGACACATCGCCTTATCCGAAGTGGTCCATTTCTTCTCTCTCTCTCTCTCTCTCTCTCTCTCTCTCTCTCTCTCTCTCTCTCTCTCTCTCTCTCTCTCTCTCAGTTAATGATTTTGGGCATCGCAGTTTCCCCCAAGGTATTGCTCTAAAGTTTTTTTTTTTTTTTTTTTTTGTGAGCTCAAAATATCCATCTCTCTTCTTCTAAAATGGTTAGATTAATGACAAGGTCACAAGGAAGGTCATTTTATTGGACAAATTCTTCACTCCCTAAGGAGAGAAAACTCTTGTGACCAGGAACCATTTGCTTATGGTAATCGAAGAGATTAGTAGGTCACTAGGTCATGTTCTTCACAAAGACTTATTTGCTCGTTTATTTTTACTTTTCTTAGTGCCTGTTATTATTATTATTATTATTATTATTATTATTATTATTATTATTATTATTATTATTATTATTAAAACTTCGGTAGATAAAAAAGTAAAGTACAAAGTCGTGGTTACTGCTATATTTAAGGTCACCTGAAAGGGTGTGAATGTCATATGCAAGCAGTACAGGTCAATTCTGTCTTGCACGCACAAAAGCAGTCACTCTTCCGTCTGCGCATTCTGACACACTTTCATTTCATTTATTTAGAAATTCCGAACGCTCTCACTGAATTGTGGGTATGGGTATGGAACGGATATATGGGTATGTGTATGGGTGTGGGTATGGATATGGGTATGGGTATGACACAGATATGGGCATGGGTATGGTACAGATATGGGTATGGGCATGGTACGGATATGGGTATGGGTATGACACAGATATGGGCATGGGTATGGTACGGATATGGGCATGGGTATGGGTATGACACAGATATGGGCATGGGTATGGTACAGATATGGGTATGGTTCGGATATGGTCATGGGTATAGGTATGGCACAGTCATCAAACATACCAAATTGCAGCCCTCTGGCCTCAGTAGTTTTTATTTTATTTGCGGCTAAAGTTAGCCATTAATCGTGTTTCTGGCAACGACATAGGATATGCCACCATCGGGCCGTGGTTAAAGTTTTATGGGTCGTGGCTCATACAGCATTATACCGAGACCATCAAAAGATAGATCTGTTTTCGGTGGCCTTGATTATACGCTGTACAGAAAACTCCTTTTTTTTTTTTTTTTTTACTATATTACTGTTCCTCAGACTCTTCTTTCATATTTCATTCTCATTCCCAGCATGCAAAGGGAGATTCATCGCTAAAACCTGTCATCAGCTTCATTGCACAGTGGTAATGAAAACATCAAAGCTGTAATGACTCAGTTTCTCTCGCGTGTTTCCAGGTAATGCCGAGACATTTTTTTTCTGTCATTTTAAAATGAAGCCCGAGTTGAATTACGGACGATTTAAATCATTCCGTCGGTCCCTGCATAAAATTAAACGCTGTGATTACTTTGTAGTTCACCATGCAAGCTCGGTTACGAGAAATGAGGTGCATGGATTGATCGTAATTTCTAGCGAATAAAATCTTACGCTCACTCTAATTCTCGAGGCAATTGCTTGTAAATCACATCAAGAGTCTTATTCCAGTTATGTATGCGCTGATATTTAATTTGTCTAGTATCACGTCATTATTGTCATTGTAAATGTTCAACCAAATCGTACCATTAATGACGTAAAGTTGAGGTATAGAAATATATAAAAAAAATGTTTAAAAATCCTTTAGTGTCACGACTTTGCGTGTTATGTTAATTTCTCACGCAACTTTAACATTAATTCAGTGAAGTCAGATACTGGTATGGCCATAAAATCCTGACCTTTAAGATTTATTTACATTCATTGATTTAAAATTTCTGGCCCCTATTTGGTTATAGTTTTATCAGCATTTAAAAGCGGAGGACACGTATAAAAAGGCATTTATTAGTTATTTCACCTAATATTTCTCTTCTATTCTCTTCTATTTACAAAGTAAACAGAAGAATTAATATTCGTGCATCACGCCATTCATACAGCTAAATAGAAATACTGAACAGTTGAAACTCGCCATATTCCTAATTCTGTTTTGGATCTTGTTTATATTCTTTAAACTATTTCGGGAATGATCTGTCCTCATCTATAAGTAAGAACTGGCAACTTTCTTATTCATCTGTAAACAAGAACTGTCAACGTTCTTATTCATCTGTAAACAAGAACTGGCAACGTTCTTATTCATCAGTAAACAAGAACAAGAACTGCAAACAAGAACTGGCAACCTTAATCTTATTCTTATTCACCTATAAACAAGATCTGGCAACTTTCTTATTCACCTGTAAACAAGATTTGGCAACTTTCTTATTCACCTGTAAACAAGAACTGGCAACTTTCTTATCACCTGTAAACAAGAACTGGCAACTTTCTTATTCACCAGTAAACAAGAACTGGCAACTTTCTTTATTATCCACATCTGTAAACAAGAATCAGCAATCCTTTCTTGTATCCACCTGTAAACAAGAACTGGCAACTTTCTTATTCATCAGTAAACAAGAACTGGCAACTTTCTTATTCACCTGTAAACAAGATTTGGCAACTTTCTTATTCATCTCTAAACAAGAACTGGCAACTGTCTTATTTGTTCACGTTGATATGACGTTCGTCAGTCGAGGGTTTTTAATTGGGAGAGCGAAGTTAATTAATATTTGGTCGAGTCATTAGCTTTGTATCTGCTTTGATAACTATTCCCTGTTAGTTTTCGCAGAAGTTCCTTTAATGAAAGATTGGCTTTTTGTGTTGATTGATAAACTCAATGAAATAAGGTGGCTAGGAATTATATTTTTATTTTAGGATAATAATAATAATAATAATAATAATAATAATAATAATAATAATAATAATAGAGAATTATTACAATTTGGAGCGATGATTTTATATTGGTGGTAGCAATTAGAGAATTATTATTTATTCATGTAGCTTCATACTCCCGCAATTTTAGATCATATTTATTCGGCGGTCTCGGTATAACGCTGTATGAACCGCGGCCCATGAAACTTTAACCACGACCCGGTGGTGGCCTATCCCATATCGTTGCCAGACGCAGGATTATGGCTGACTTTAACCTTAAATAAAATTTTAAAAAATAACTGAGGCTAGAGGGTTGCAATTTGGTATGTCTCATGATTGGAGGGTGGATGGTGAACATACCAATTTGCAGCCCTCTAGCCTCAGTAGTTTTTAAGATGTGAGGGCGGACAGAATAAAGTGCTGACAGTAGCCTATAAAGTGCCTACCGAAAAAAAGTGCGGACGGACAAACAAAGCCGGCACAATAGTTTTCTTTTACAGAAAACTATAACCATAATTCTTGTTCCTAAAGTTTAAAAAAAAAAACTATAACTACTTTTAAAATATATAGGATGGTAACTAAAATACATAATGCATACAATTAATCATGACGCATCTCTCTCGAGAGAAGAATTCGGTGTCGCCAAAATGACGACCTTGTATATTCGTGCGCAAACGCTCGGCACCAACCATCAGTAAACCAGTCTAATATCCCAGAGATAGTTCAGCGTGCATGGCACAAGCAATCATGCTCTAATGAAAGAGGCATTACGCGCCCTTAATGTCATCAAAAGCAATGCACTTCCAGTTATACGATATCATCAAAGTCTTCATTTGGCTGGTAATTCAATAATATTGTGCAATTATTCGCTTCCACCTTGAAACTAAATTCAGAAATGTACATTCGCGTAGAGTGATATGAGGGGAATAATGGGACGGTTTCTGAAATTTAACTCCGTGTAATGGGATCTGGTCTATTGCTTCGTGAATGAAGAGAATAAATTGTTTTTCCACTTTGATATTTGATAAAGGGTTTTAGCTAGAGTTGAAAGAGGATTCGTTTCCCCGTGTCTAATTGCACCCCAAGAACATTCCTGGCAGTTTAGACGAAAAAATATTGCAGTGTACATAAATTTATGATTTTAAGCATGACTACAAGAAAAAATATTGCAGTGTACATAAATTTAGGGTTTTCAAGGATGTCTGCAAGAAATAAAATATTGCAATGTACATAAATTTAGGATTTTTAAGCATGACTACAAGAAAAAAATATTGCAGTGTACATAAATTTAGGGTTTTTAAGCATGACTGCAAGAAAAAATATTGCAATGTGCATAAATTTCGGAATTTTAAGCATGTCTGCAAGAAAAAAATATTGCAGTGTACATAAATTTCGGCTTTTTAAGCATGACTACAGGAAAAAAATATTGCAATGTACATAAATTTAGGCTTTTTAAGCATGTCTACAAGAAAAAAAATATTGCAATGTGCATAAATTAGGATTTTCAGTCATACTCGAATACAAGAAACTAAAAATAACTTTTTTAATATAAACCTTAACATTTAGCGTACAACGCAAGATTGTGCAGACCCACTAAGAGCTAAATATAATGCTTGCACATGTCTTAAGGCTCCAGCTTCTCATGATTATCACTCTTTTTCCTAAACGCCGGACTCTCGGAGACAAGTACACTCGTAAATCAAAATTAATTAGCGAGGCAATTCATCATTTCCCTTGACAGGAACCTCGACGTTAGTGAACGTGAAATCAATTCCCTCATCAATCATAAGGAGCCCTTTCCTCTTGTGTGTGTCAGCTGAACCTCTTTTTATTTTCCCGCAGGGGGAGCTAGTGCCGTCAGTGCACCTCATGCGGTACACTGTAGGCATTACTCAAGGTTCTTTGCATCG
Source organism: Macrobrachium rosenbergii (assembly GCF_040412425.1). Taxonomy (NCBI): domain Eukaryota; kingdom Metazoa; phylum Arthropoda; class Malacostraca; order Decapoda; family Palaemonidae; genus Macrobrachium; species Macrobrachium rosenbergii. Next base: position 34,517,461 of record NC_089771.1, read on the forward strand.
TTCCTTCCTTAGGCCCCTAGCTGCAACACCTTTCAAAATTATGAAGGCAAATTTCAATTTAATGATTGGATATATTCAGTCATTGCCTGTGAGAGAGAGAGAGAGAGAGAGAGAGAGAGAGAGAGAGAGAGAGAGAGAGAGAGAGAGAGAGAGAGAGAGTGTTTATCATTACCGGGCAACATGATTTGGTAATCATTAAATGATTTTTAGAACTGTTTCGTTACTGAATCCAAAATTAGTCTGGACGATATCACTATATAATTTTTTTTTATTTCCTTTTGAAATGAGATTCATCTGCAATCAAAGCTGAACAGCGTTATTTCATGAATAAATTCCCTTTGACTTTGTAGGGCGAGTCAGAGTTCATTAGAATCCGTTGACCTTGATGAAAATGGCTCTTGCTCCAAATACCGGTTGCTTTGTTTATGGGGCAAAAATAAAATGGTCCTTTCCGGGAACTGGATTCAATAAACTTTATTTTCTATTATGCATCTCTTGAGTGCGTGCTTTTTATTTGAAATGATAGTGTACGACATCAAAGCGTTACTTTTTTAGAAGTTCGTTTCAACCAGAAAATATTTTTTGAATGAAATTAGTTTCTGTGTATATATGTATATATAACATATATATATATATATATATATATATATATATATATATATATATATATATATATATATATATATATATTTATTTATATTTATATATATATATATACATTATATATACATATATACACAGAAGGCACTTATTCATGCAACTTAAAATGTATCTTTGCTGCAGCTTTGTACTGTAACTTGTTTATCTAAATTTGCATATATTTATATATATTTTTGTAAATTTATATTGATAAGCATAACTGTTTAAAAAAAATATATAATGAAGCGTAACATAATTAGTGGTCCTTGGTCTATTGCGATAAATTTTTTTACCAAGGACCCAAAACAATTTTTATTTATAAACAGTGGAAAGAATATCAAATCCACGTTCACGTGATTCACAGAAAAAAGAATTTTCTTCAAGTTAGTAAATGCCATGCTTATTTATCAGATCATTCCCACGAGACAACTCGAATACGCAAAACAAATCCGTAACAATTCAGCTTCATTGAAGGGACACCCATTTGCAGGTCGGCCTGAAGGTAGAGCTGAATTCATAATTAGTTCTACTAATTATGGAAGCCAAATTACTTATAATTACAACTGTTAAAGTGATTATTTATAGGATGAATCATGAATATTACCGACCAATTTCCATTTTCCATAAACTCGATTAGTTTCAGCATTAGATTGTAATATCAGGCTAGGTTGGTCTAAATAAAAAAACGAAGTACAAAATGCGACGAAGTATCTTAGGCGCAATCGAGTTTTCTGTAAAGCGTATAATCAAGGCCAGTGGTCTCGGTATGATGCTATATGAACCGCGGCCCATGAAACTTTAACCACGGCCTGGTGGTGGCCTGTCCTATATTATGGCCAACTTTAAGCTTAAATAAAGTAAAAATTACTGAGGCTAGATGGTTGCAATGCGTTGTGTGTGATGATTGGAGGGTTGAAGGTCAATATACCAATTTGCAGCCCTCTAGCCTTAGTAGTTTTTAAGATCTGAGGGAAGAAAAATCGCAGATTTGTGAATTTAGAAAAGGTCATCGCTGCCCGTAGTGAGTGATTTTATATAATGTATATATATATATATATATATATATATATAGTTATATATATATATATATATATATAGAAATATATATATATATATATATATATATATATATATATATATATATATATATATATATATATTCATATATAGTTGATTCAATACTTAAGTTATACACTATCCTACAATATAAAAAAAAAAATACTGCAAATAACGTACAGAAAAATCATAATGCATGACAAGTCTTTGAGAGAAATGTCTTATGTTCACCATTGTTGTCCTGTTGATTAGGCAGAGAGAGAGAGAGAGAGAGAGTAAAATAACAGACGTGGGCGACGATCAGCCCTCCGATAAAATATATACCGCCATAACATAAATCAAAGCGGCGCAATCTCGACATATTGAACCTCAGACCCTAAAGAGTGGAAGAATCATTCGCGAGATTTCCTTCTCTCTCTCTCTCTCTCTCTCTCTCTCTCTCTCTCTCTCTCTCTCTCTCTCTCACGAAGTCCTTTAGACAATAATGTTCGCCATCGTTTGCCCAGACAATTGAAAGCTTCATGAATAACCTTGTATATGTCGTCGATGAATGACGTGGATGACAGACTTCTTCCACGTGTTGGGAAGACTTTGTGACGTCGATGTTTCATTTGAAATCGCCAGACATTCCCACGAGAATAAATCTCTGGATAGTTGATACGTTGGCATTGATTTTGCCATAACCAGTGAGATTTTCCGTCGTAAATCGTCACGGAATTATCACCTTCTGCATGCCATGATATAACAATGCCGAGTTCTCCCGAAGTTGGGCTTTTGAAGGCTACGCCAATACTTCTGCTAAACAATAATATATAAGGCTGTGTTCTTGACCTCAGAATATCTTGTTTGTTTTTCTTTGTTTGCCATACTGCATGTTTTTCGTTGTTCTTTCTCTTGTGCTTAGAACTTCGGTATATGTCCCCCTCATCTTGTAGTATCGACAGGGAACATCCATAAATTTGCAGTTTTTGTGGCGATAAAGAACATTCTTTGATTTTTCCCAGTTCTTTGCGGATGACATTTTCTTAGTGACAGATCCCGTTTTCTATGTCATCAGCGCGCTGTCTTTGGTTTCGAAGAATCTTTTTATCACTCTCCCGAGTTTTTCCTCTGCTTTGTGGTGCGTTCCAATAATGTTTCAGGCAGATAATCCAGTATTTTCGAGGAGCCTTTCAATCCTCAGAAGTTATAATTATAATAGTTCTTATTTAGCGTGCATCAAGGGTACTTTGCAAGGGATGAAATTCATGTAAAATTTGCATTTGGGCAGCCAAGTGCCACCCTTTCTCAAGCGTAAGCTTCTCCAGGTCTTACTATATCGACCCTCTCTGATATTACCGCTGTTTTTATAGTATGAGAACACTAGTGTTGGTAAAAAAATAAAAATAAAGAGATGTCATACACTTTGAAGTTCCGTGCCATTTAAACTAAGCATTCTTGCAACCTTCAAGAGTGTTATAAAAATTTGCAATAATCGTATGAACATTGCCCATTGCAACATGGCGCGACCTACCATGAAGGAGATGATTACAAGGGAAAAACAAATAACATTTATATTACATGCAACATTGCATACAAAGTCTTTGTAATTATTTGCATGCAATGAAGCTGCTTTCCAAGACAAGGAAGACAGCATTTGCTCTCATTGCTCCCAAAATAAAACGAAAAAATACAACTCGAATGCAACACAAATTGGCAATGGTGCTTCGGCCGTTGCAACAGGGCGTGATAATGTTTCTCCGACGCAATGATAACGATTGCTAATGAGGTCTAAGTAATGGTAATGGCGGCGTTAATGTCTGTGTCCATTGTCATCGAGGGAAAACAAAATGGCCTCGTGTACCTCGGTAAAACTGCCCTGAAAGAGCAGGCAGACGATTGTGGCTGTTCTTCCTGTCGCTCAGAAAGGTTCTTCCCTTTCCCGCAAATTGTATGTGGGCAGCGAAAATCTGAATATTCATAATTATCAAGTTGGCACCCAGCTGCAACCTCTTACCTTCCTTTTGCTGTGCCTCCGTTCATATTCTCTTCCCTCTTTCTTCAACCCATTCCTAACAATTGATTCATGTTGCAACTGCGAGGTTTTCCTCCTGGTACCCCTTTCAAACCTTTTCACTTTCAATTTCCCTTTCAGCGCTGAATGACCTCATAAGTCACAGCGCATGGCCTTTAGCCTAAATTCTACATTCTATTCTATTCTTACGTCATTCCATCTAAGCCCGAGATGCGTTCGAGTTCATAATCTTTGCAGTTTTTCTCTCTTAGTAACAGTCGCCTGACCTGTCGCTGTTCAAGTTAGACATTCTCTTTGGAAATAGAGATTTTTAGCTCAAGGATCCTAAAAAGAAGTTTCCTTTTTCCTAAGATTATTTGTAGTTGCGTTTTAGAATCCTTGTTCTTAGTATAGGCGTGAAAACAGCTCCCTCAGTTAAACATTTTCTGTGGATCGATTCACACAAGTCACGGTTTTTTGCGTAAGAATTTGTGCCAAGACTTTACGACCGTTTTAGGTGAGTAATGAAACATTATGCACTGTAAAACTGGAAGGAGTTGGTTATTTTCTTAACAAAGAAATAAATGTCAGTGATTTAAAATTATGGGAAATCATTGACTCATAGTTTAGGCTAATTATTTTCAAGTTGAAATGCAATGCTTTTTAGTTCATGTGTATAGGCCATGTTTTAATGTTGGTGTATACTATTGTAAGCTTATTGCCTAATCGAAAACGACTTTAACATATAATTTTCTGGTTTTTATTGTGGTTTTCACAAATTAGACAATGCTATGATACATTAATTCCTCGCTAGCACGGATTTCAGCTTCAGAAATGGTCAGCTGATGGTCATTTTGGCTGTCTTTCTACAGGAAATATTTGGGTATATAATAAATCGTGTGTCGAAAAAAATATGTACCACTGTAGAAGAGATTCCCACACGTTCTTATATGCACTGGGAATCTAGTGGGGATAAAGCTCCCCAGGTCAGGTCAGGGCTCGATGCCCTAGGGCATGTTAGGTTGGGATGCATCGTGTTGAAATGTCCTTGATCTGCTTTTATGCTGGCCGCCATTTTGGAAATAGGCCTGACGTGTGTAGCTTGCATAATTTTCCCCAAGTCCATTGTTGTTATTATGAAAGAAATTTTTTTTAAGTATAGACTACTTGGAGGGATCATACAATTTTCTGATATTCATCATTCAAGGGCATTTATTAAAGCCGCGTAGTTTGTAGGAATTACCTACTTGTCAGGTATTTTTTTTTTTTAATACCAGTTCCCGATGTTGGAGGTTTTTTTATTTTTGCTTCGTTCTCAGGTTTCCTTTATATGCTTACTACAAAAGCATACCAAAATCATTGTAAATTTACAGTTACCGAGGTATTTATTGATGTATTTTGTTCCCACACCGACGTTTTCCAAGTTCTTTGTTTCAGCACACATGCCTGTAGGGCTCCCAATTGGATGTTACTTGTCCCAGTGAATTTTGGTTATGTTTGGCTACCATATTTTGAACGTCTTTTATTATTATCATTTGAAAATGTAGGTACATGGAAACTCTGAAACCTGATTGTTTTACGTTCATAGTTTCATTGGTAAATTTTTCTTAAGTAATTATGTATTTTCATGTGTGTTTTTAATGTGTTCTGAATGGTTATGATAGTAATACATCGGGGAAATGAGTTGTTTTTGAGTTACTATCCTATACACCCCTACTACAACCAACAAGGTTGGGGACCCTTTGGGAATACGGAATTTTGGGTGGGGTAAATCACCATCGACACAAAACAGCATTTGAATTAATGAGGTAAATCATATCATACCTAGCAAGCCATAGTCAGGCAACGTAGGCTAGTGTAATGTAGCCTAACATCCCTTAACCGCAAGGGGGTGGCGGAACAGCGCTTCACGCTTTATCTGCATTTATAAAGATTCTTGGCAAGCTCGTATATACTGGCAGGAGGTAATGTTGCACTGTGTGCACTAGCCACAGGGGTTGCAGGAGCTAAATCATGTTACAATATTATTTTTAAAAAAATTTTAAATTTAAATTAATTGGATGAACACAAACGTTTTGATGGGTTATATCCAGAACAAGATGGTTGTGGCTCATCTACAGTGTCATCGTTGTCATCAGAAAGTGATTCCCTAGGTGGTGATGGTGGCTGAGTGTCACTTAAAGGTGGATATAATTTAGCAGCTTCAAGTAAAAATTGGTGTAAAACTGAACTGTACTGCTGCAGGTAACACTCCCAAGTTGTCTTAAAAAATCAGTGCATTGTGTTTCGTTTTCAAAGAAATTGTGAATTAAGTGAAAATAATCAAAGTTACAAGACGAAACAGACTGGACATGGCCTCACTATATGACAGACTTGAACCAACTGACAAGCGAAAATGTCTGACACCTGTAAGATTTTCACCAGGTCATGTGACTCCTAGACATAACATGTAACTACCCACAGTGCAGTTTTAAGGGGGAAAAATTCACATCAGAACCACAATGCAGTTCTGAACAAAAACAAACTCGCATCAGAGCACAAACTGTGTCCGTGTTAAAGTACTGTAAACAAAACACTTAGAAATTTTTCGAGGATGGGGATTATATAAACATTCATATCTCGGATATGGTGAATTTCCCCAAAATGTGTTCAGAGACAAAGTTTAATTATTTTTTATGTAAAATGCATCTATAATACTATAATTATTATAGAATGAGTTGGAACTATTGTAAAAAATACCCGTTTCATTAATTAACTGGGATTTTGGAATTCAGATATTGCTTGAATAGGCCAGCATCAGTTCTCGGTCATGACTTTTTGGTACAGATGTGTAACTCTTGTTCCTGTGTGTGTGTATGTGTTAAATGTTTCTGAGAGTCATTCCAGTAGCAGATTGATGGTTAAAAAGATACTGAATCCTGCAGTTATGGGAGACCACTGTGGGAAAGTGGGGTTTTTGGTTGGTGAAAATATTAAATAAAGTACAGGTTTGTATTCTTATGTCCCAATGATACTTGATCCCTAGTTTCAACATAATTTGTGCTATTCCTGCTTTACATAGATTGTAATGCACTCATAGCAAACCTAACTCTTCCATCAAAGGTAACAAGCATAGTTTTCTCAGTGCTTCTTGAACATGAAAGATGGCAGAGTTTACAACGTGGCTGGATTAGCTTTTAACTAGAGACATTATTCGGCAAAGTGGTGTTTCTGGATGTTCCTGAAAGGACAAAGGCTCTTGAGTATATCAAGTCACTCTTCATAGACTTGCAGCATTATTTGTTGAGATTCTTAGCTCCCAAATATTCATTTAAGCCTAGTCCAATTGTTAGGATTTGCATTTGATTTAGATAATACTGTACTGATAATTAATTTCTGTTTTCTTAGGTCTCTGAGCGTCACAGTCATGACAAAGCAGCATGAAGTTCAGATGTTCCGCAACATCATCATCATCAAGTGACCAGTTAATGCTGAATGGTAAGGAATGTTTTTGTCTAATCAAAGCTAGGGAAGGATATGCTTTATACAAAAGTAAAAACTGCAACTGTGGATGTTAATGTATACTAATACAGAGCCTTTTGTTCACTTTTTGTTCACTGGCTTAGTTCTAAGTAAAATTGTTAGAGACTGCTTTTGTGGATGAAGCTGAAATACTTTGTCATTTTACTTCTCAATACCTATATTTCGGACAACTGCTTGTTTTCTCCGAATATAAATTTAAGTCGAAAATTTTATGGCAAAGGTTGGTTACTCCAAACGGATTTTGCTTTCATGATTTATGGGTCTAATGACTAATGGCTAAAAATGAATGTGATAACTGCTTTTTTGGGAACTTGAAGGTCCTTGGTACAGTGTGTACAATTCATAAAAATCTAAGTTTGTTTCCCATTTTAACTAATGTTGTTATATTAGGTTTTGTATTAAGGTCAAGAGGTTCTTGATCAACACATTAAGCAAACTTTTAGGCTATAGCATTAATTTTTGTGTTGAGTAAGTTTTGCTTTATTTACAGAAAGTTTTCCTTTGCAGGTCCATTACTACATACGTTTTGAGTGGAACAAAAGAAAACGTCGCTGATTTGAGGCATCGTAGTGGTATACAAAGAAAAACTAATACAAGCTCTAAAGATACTGAGTAAAAAATAGAACTGCCAAAGAAGGTTAATATCTGGACTAAAATCAGTGAATTAAGAATCAGATGTAAAGAAAATTATTACAAGAAAGGAAGCACGAAACTGGACACCACTGTAATTACATAAACGGAGGAACATAAAAATCAGATCTCACATGCACTGGATGTCCCACACACTGCTGTCACACCAGTAAGATCAGCAGGTGGCAGAACTTGGAGTGGACCTGAGGAGACACTGTTTTGGTATTACGGAGGATGACTTGTTTGGCTGGTACCTCAGTTGTCTGATGGAGTTCTAGCTAGAAGGTATTGGTTGAACTCATGCAGCAGATAGTGTAGGTTGGTGGTCCTTATCAATGATATGGGTAGATGTTTTATCCTGAGAGTTATTGGTGCAAGTAGATATGTCTATAAGGTAGAGGTTGGCAACATCCAAGAGTAGCTCATGGTGTCCTGAGTCAGCGCTAGCAGGGGACTTGAGATTTCAGGGAAAATAACTTCCAACCTGTATATCCGTCCCATCAGGTGGAGAATGAGGTTTCAGTGGTTGCAGGGTTCTACGGGGCCGACATTAGTGGCCTCAGGTTGCATCTGGTTGTCAGGTGGTCATTGTCAGTCGATGATTGATGCAGGTATTATCGACCTAAAGAAACCTATGCTCACCACGAGCTTCTAGCTGTAGGCACTGTCGATGACATAAAATCTGATGGAGTAGGCATCTTGATGCGTTGTGGTGGCCTCTGCTATTTCTTTGTGTGGCTGCCGTAGTTTTGTTTTTTCATGCTATGGTCAAGGTTACAAATCTTGCCCTTTTCTTAATTTATAGGATAGATGAACTACAGGTGGCTGGGAGGTGGGGGGACTCCTTTCCCGTAGCTAATACAGACTCTGTGAGTGGTGTTTGCTAGTCAGTCATTACTGAGACTTCAAGAATAAGGAAGACTATCCATGGACATCATAACTTGCTAAGAACAGGAAAAATGGTGGTGGAATTGGCATTCTCTCAAGCAAAACAAGAAAATATGAAATTAAAGAATTACCTGAATATTCATGTAGTGAATTTAAGGATAAGATACCATGTTGAACATAATCTGAGAGAACCTGGCTGACGAAGATATGACGAGGAATTTTGAGTGCAATAATTTGTCCCAGGAATTAGGAGATAGTGAAAGCTGGATGAGAAAAAAAAACTGAAGAGGATTATGACACAGGAGAGGTAGCTGTTTCAAGAGGATGATTAGGGTAACTTCACAAATGGACCCCATTATGGACCGGTCAGAGTATTGATAGGAGGACTCCGTCCAAAAATAAAAGTGAGTGTTGAAGAGTTTAGTGTAGTAAGGTACTCTTTTCAGTAAATCGTATGCAGATAGGTGTGTGCCTTATTCAGTTTTAATTATGAACATGAACACAGAAATAGAGAATTAGGGCACTGTTGTTGATTATGGTATCATGTTCTAGCTGTTGTGACGCCAGTTTTAATAGACATAATCAATCAATCATGTTGAATTTATGAATAGGTAACACCAATGGAAAAAACATCAGTAGTACTGATAATTATGATAAGACAAAACAAGTTGATAAATATTAACTATGGCCATTATTCCTTTAAATGTGACAATATGTTTGAAAGTGATTAAACCAACTAGTTGATGAGTACTTGGAGGAATTCAAGACCAAACAGGGAGAGGTGAAACATTGTCGGTGCTAACGAATTTCACCAAATTTTGAAATAACTGAAGCGGTTTGAAGGTTATGGATAGGCTCAGATAGCAATAATACAAGTAAATGATACATCATTCAGATATACAGATTATATTATTTTGCTGAGTGATATTTACACTTTGATATCCCCAGTTTTCAGTTAAGTTTAAATTGCGATCACAAGCTTATATTATGCAAACATTTCTTTAACCTTGACTAAATTTTCAGTAATATGTCCCCACTGACAGTCGACAGAATGAAACATAGCCGTCTAGCTATAGGATCCCAAGTACATGAATAGGACGTGTGGGGCTTTGTTATAACTAACTATATACATATTTTTTCACATCTTATGAGCAAAATAATTATGGTTTACGTGATGTAACTAACTTTTGTCTCGTTCTTCCAGACGTTTTACGGTTGGCAAATGGAATTTCAAGACGACCAAAAGGATATTACAAGATACTCCTGTGACATACTTCAGTACCAGCTTTTATTTTTTTTTTTTTTTTTGCTTAAAATCGTATAATTTGTCGGTGTAATCATTACCAGTGGTCAACATGCATTCAAATGCCAGCCATTATGTAACTAGATAGGACACGGGATACTTTATATTTACTTTTAAATTCCCATAAGTTTAATAGCAGGTATCAAGTAGCAGTGTGTTCAGGATACTAAATTTTCTTTAATATGTTTTTGCAGAAAATATTTACCAGTTAATATCACGTGTCAGGTATTGTAGGGTGCACAAACAGTCCTGTTTTAATATCAAGTAGTCCAGTATACTTCATTATCAATCCATAATATCAGGAATTGGGTATTCTTACGTTTCAGAAGACATTTTCCCAGGATTTTATTTTAGATATCTGGAAATTTACTGTTTCAGAATAATGCTCTCCTAAAATGATTAGTTTTGATATGTCATGACTAACCCCATAGTCATGGCCACCATGCTGGACATGATTAGTAATTGAAAGGTAGTGTTGCTAAACAGAAAGATTTTTACAATATCAATTAGGTTGTGATAGGTGACTTCTGTTTTGGAAACAATTTCGTCACGTTCAGGTCAGCTTCATAGCTAGCAGTTAATTGGTTACGAAGCGTAAGCTTTGATTTTTCATAATTCTTTGTGGCAGTTAGATGGTTTAGACAAGTTGGACCCACAAGGCATTACCCATGTAGGACCGGTAACATTTTGGGCCAAATCACAAATGATGACGTAGTTTTTCTTTATGTGATTTTCATAGATATTATAGAACTAGCTTCAGTCATGTTAGGGACTTTGAGTTAAAGTTTCCTCATATTTACTGTAGCCTTTACTATTTGTTTGTTGTCTTGATAAGTCATAGCCAAGTCTAGATTGAATTTCTGAATAGCTTCTACTACTTACATTGTTACTTTCACTTACACTCTTAGATTATGTAAAGTCTTGGTTTAATACAGTAGGGATAACGCTGGTCGAAGTATTTACATTTTAAATTCCAGGATAGGAAAAATTCTATGTATAATTTTTATTAATTTGTTACAATTTTAAAATGGTTTCATGTCTTACATTTTTTCAAAGCAAGTCAAGATGGTAATGCATCTTACCCAACATTAAACTGATTGATTAGAACTGAATAATGTAATGGCTGCTCAAGAGCATTATATAATTAATGTCACATCTGCATATTTCAAGACACTTCAGGCATTTGAAGGTTCCAAATTAGAATATTGGTTACTTTTCTTTAGGAAAATCTGGGACTTATGACAATGGTATTTTAGGTATACGAAGTTGTAATGGAACTCAGATTTAAAGTCCTATTCTAAAGGTGGCTTGATATTGTCGACAAAAGTATTTAAGAATAATAGTCAATAAATAAACACAATTATTAAAGGGATCTACAATACTTAATTATTCATGGAAATGAAAAATTTAAATTATATTGGAAGTAGATAATTTTTTTTTTAATATTTCCCAGGCTCTCGTTGTAAAAGGACAATTCTCCACTTAGCCATTATGGTAGCTGCCATTTAATTAGCTATTATTCTCAAGCTGTTGACTGGAGATATATCATCTTGGATCTTTCCCTTTGTAATGGTCTGAGAAACTGATTTTCTATAAAAGTTGGGCTTGATTTCAGGTTAGCAAGTGAAGTTGAAGAGACAAACGTTAGGGATTAGGTATTTTTTTTTTTTTTTTTAAAACCGATGCGTTACCAGTTCAGAAACCATTTAAGTAGTCATAGAAAGTACAGGTATATTTAAGGCACTGATGGAATTGAAATCTTTATCGGAAGGCAGATCTAAACGGAAGAGTTTTATCTCGGCTTAGAACAGCCATTTTGATCAATATCTTTTGTCATATTTTAAGAAAACTATCTAGACTATTTGGCTTTATGAATGTACAGGACTAGAAATTCATTTTTATATTTCTGATTAGTAGGCTACGTAGATTTAAGAACACCCGATGCTAACAGTGTCTTGACATATGGAGATAATTTTAAATTTTTTAGGTAGCATAAGGTATGAATCAGTATTTTTAGTATGTTAATATGTTTCGTACAGTTAATTCCAATAAAATTTCAGTAAAAGAATCAAATATGAGCTTTCAAAGTGTTAACATTGAATATGAAAACTTAGATACAGGGAAACTTTTGTAATACCAAATTATATATTGATTTTATTGTACAAGGACTAGTGTGCTTCAACGTTTTGCTCATTTCTCAAGTCTCTAAACCTCTGTGTTTGGCTAAGAAAGGTAATTAGAGTGATTATTAGAGGTGGCTCATCACACAATAGCCTCATTACGAATAAAAACTAGTATTTCCTCGGGTATGGTATAAATCATTTCTCTCTCTCTCTCTCTCTCTCTCTCTCTCTCTCTCTCTCTCTCTCTCTCTCTCTCTCTCTCTCTCTCTCTCACTGATTTAATTTTTCTTGAAGTACCCCCTTTGCAATTTACGAACTTTAAAGTCTCTTTCACCGTCATTATCATTTTTTTAACATATTTATTACGTCACACTGATGTAATTTTCTGAAGTACCCCTTTGCAAGGAACTTTAAAGTCTCTTTGTCATTATCATTTTGCTGATTTAGTCTTCGCAGGCTTCCTTTGTGCCTTGCTGAAGTCTTCGCTTGCTTCCCTGAAGCATGATTTCACATTCCATATATTGCAGAAGTTACCCTGTGCAGTGTGCACGTTGTACAGCACTGATACACACTCTATTCTCGTTGCTGAGCAATCTTGCACAGTCTACGCGCTTTGATGAAACTCGCTACTACACTACGCAAGATGCATATGCTAATTCATCCCCTTCTTCCTCTCGGGAACTAAGCACTCCACTCCTAGCATCCTTATTCTTAATATTCTTATTCTTAACACGCTTACTCATGACATTCTTAGTTGTTCAGTTCTTCCATGATCACACGCATTTTGATCTTGGATTGTCAAAATAGGAAATTTTAAGTTGGGCGTAAAGTCTGTGATGTTCGTTACACTTCTAGTGGTGATTCAAGAGATTTGTGCCAAAAATTTTGATAAATTAATGTTATATGCCATCACTGCTTTGTGTTTCATCCCTCTATGTTTGGGAAGGGAAACTTATTTTTAGGTTCTCAGGATAAAGAGAAAACTGGAGCAGTAACTTTACACATTACTTTATAACCCTGACAATTTATAGATAAAACTATGAATTATTATTCATTATTAAGGGCCGTAAGTTGAAGCACAAAAGTCCTTAGGTGTATCTGATATGTATATTTTATGTAAACAGAGACCTGGAAAGATTGTAGACAGAAAATGGAAATAATTAAATAAAAAAGGACTCCTTGGGGTCAGCATTGCAGTGACCCGAGGAGGGAGTTGTGTCCTCAGCAGGAGGTAACCAGCCAGTTATCAGCCTCGAAGCAGATTCAGAGAGCTGTTTTCTAAGCTGACAGCTGCTGATTGCCGAGATGAGAGAAGCCCACGCTTCCTTGTGCTTTTCTAGATGTATTCCCATTTTTCTGTCGCTGGAGACTCCTAGATTCTTTCAATGTGTCAAAACAACCCATGGGAGTTAGGCCAAAGTGCTGGTAAGATTATACCTGAGACAGGCCTTGGCTTACGTTCACTGTTGTGGGTGTGATTTTGTACTAAAGCAAATTCTTGGGAGACGTGTAGTGTCTAATGCAGCATGGCGTGTATTCTCCGTTGAAGTTTGCCACCAGAAGTTTGTATGAAATGTTTAACGGCCAAAAAAATCGTTAATCTTTTGTGAATAACATGTGAGAAAATCTACTATTTTCATATGTTTCGATATTCTGTTTTCCGTTTTCACATGACTTTGTCACGTCTTGTTGTGGAAATTTGGTCTTGTATTTAATTCCTTAGAACACTGACAAACAATTAGCAAAGGACTTTTGGTTACCGTGTATATATTGTCGACGTGTTAATCTGTGTATAACTGGCTTTATAGCTGATGGAACTCTTATCGAGAACTCTGTGGATAAATTAACCGTAAATATTTATTGATAGGGTTATTTTATTTGTCTTCAGAGAGCTGTGTATATGACTGGTTTATTTCCTCTGTGGATCCTTGGCTAGAATGATTTCGTATAGTTAGATGTAAAAATACTATGAATGACTTCAAACTGTTCTCTTATTTCTCAAGAAAAATTGTCATTTCAAGGAAGTTTTTAGTTTGAGTTATGTTTCACTTAAAAATTAATTATAGGTCTTGAACAATTGCCTGCCAAGTTCATGTGTTTTTGGTGATACTAAACGGAAATATTTAACATTTAAAACATTATTTGCTGAAATTAGAAAGATTAAGCAGTACATGCAGTTTTTGCTGATACCAAATTTAGTATCTGGATCACATGCAGATTTTTTTTATGTAGTTTACATGACACTTTGTTTCACAGAATTATTGATAAATATTCAGTATAATTTATATCCTACCAGATGTCCTAAAATGTATAAATTAGTTATATTAACAAATAGAGACTTATGAAGGTTGTCCTTTGGTCAAGTGTATGACAATTATTTTAATTATATTTCGGACACATGCTGTCGTTCCAAAAGGGGGTACCAGCTAGCTTAAAACACCTTTGATTCTGGAATATTTCATTCGTGTAACTGAAATAAAGGAGGGATGAATACCATTCTGGCTAGTTTTTAGAGGATGCGTGAGAAATCTTACGAATTCATGGCATCGTCAGTAATTAGACAAAATAAAAAGGGTGTGTGAATATGGATTTTGGGGGGAATTTTAAGGGATGTGTTTTACCTAAATCTGACACCAAACATGGTTGACGAATCTAGTAAGGTGAAGTCTAATAGTTCAGTCATTAATATATTGGAATAATTAATGAATTATCACCAAATAACTAAAAGTACATAATAGAAGGTTCATTTGGTTCTGAAATATCCAGGTTTACTGATTATGAAAGAAAGTGGATTTTAGAGGAAATTATCCCCATCTTTAGGTTCCCAAATTGAAGGCTCAACTGAAAAGAATATTTCCCACTGACTGTTCGTTCAAATTTGGATGAAATCGAAGCTATTACGGAGATTTTGCCCCTTTCCTTAATGGAGTTACACATTGAATGCTTTAAAGTGTTTGCTGGTTCCCTCTGAAGGTTCTTGGCAACGAAAATGTTAAAATGTATCGCTGAACTTTGAAATTCAAACGACTGATGTGGTGGTGTTATGTAAGGTCGTTATTGTTTCGTGGAATTTCTTGTCTTGGACTGTGTGACATGAAATTCATTTCCTTGCTTTGTAAATGATAGATTTGTTGTTGCTACAAAGTTGTCTTGGTGGGATTTACTTTGACGTAGTAACTTGAGAATTCTTTGAATGACAACTGCTTTCACATACCTGATTTTGGGTAACCTTCTGTAAGACGGGGATGAAGATGTATAAATTATTTTTTTGTTTTACCTCAATATGTAATTTACCCTTCTGACATGTCAATGGGTTTCTGGTGATGATACTTGATAAGTTTTGATCGTCTGGAATTTTTCAGTAGGTCAGAGTTTACAGTATTTACAATGTCATTGCATTCAGGATTCCCCATGAAGTTAAAAGTTATGGGTTGAGGATTTGGGAGATCTTTTTTATTGAAGCTTGTCATTGATAGAGTATTACTAATGGTTTGGTTTAGGAAGTGTTGGTAAAAGCAATATTATTATACTCTCAGCAGTTCGTGATAGTGAATTCTGAAGTACAGGAAATCTTGACACTGTCTAGTTTCGAATTCTGAAAGGCACAATGCTTTTGATATTCAGGTGTCAGGAGGTGACAGTGAATTTAATATTCAGCGATATGTACATGAAAACGGATTTGGTATTCCGCAGTCGCTTGGTGACTGGGAGTTTGATATTCAGTGTTAGTTGGTAACAGCAGAGTCTGACATCTTGTCGGTTTGTGATATAAAGATTGAGGATCAGTTTGTGCTGTTCCTCATAGTAACTGAGGGATTATCTTGTCAGTGCACGATGGTAGTGTTAGGGTTAACCAGAGTTTGTGGTATAAAGTTTACAACGCTAGATATATTAGTTATCTAAAACAAATTGTAGTTTGGGATATTTAAGTTAAAGGAAGCTTTTGATAAATTGCGTACAGAAGGGTTGATAAGATGTGATACTTTTGCATTTAGAAAGTCTGGTAAATTGAAATCCACCCAGAGAATCTCTTGTATGGAACTTGTACCGTCAGGTTATAATTTTTCAGCTTTTTTTCATTCCTGAAATGTGTTGGTTCGTGATAGTTTTTGGTTCCAGAAGTCTGTTAGTTTGTAAGATTCTCACTAAAAGTTTGCTATATTGTGATGGATTTGCATTTACCAGGTCTGTTGGTTTATTCCACTTTGTCTACAGAAACTCTGTTAGCTTTCGTTCAGTTGAATATTAGATGTGTCTAGTTTATGACACTGCTTGAAAGTCTCTGTCAGAGGTTTTTCAGTTTGTTTGGGTATTTTTGTATGGAAAAATCTGTGGTTTTTTTGTTTGTCTGGTAGTCTGCTTTTTTTTTTTTCTTGGAAGACACTTTATTTTGTGGTTTTTGGCTGAAGTGTGCTCTATTGTGCATTTTTTTTTAAATCTTTATAGATTTACATAGCACTTTATAGTTTTACATAGCACATTTTTTTTGTGAATGGTATGGTGGCAACGTTTTTGAAAGAAAGTGTATTACTTTGTGTTATTTGCTGCTTCGTAAGTTTATCTGATTTTTTACTAGAAAGTCTGGTAGTTTATGGTTATTTTTGGCTAGAAATTCATTATAGTATTTGGCTTTTATGGCTAGATTGGCCGTCATTTTCCAACAGTTTTTCCTAGGAAGTCTGATAAAAAGGTAAGATTAGCCTGAGAGTTATTCTTATGAATATTTCACACACTTTGAACGTATTAGTTTAATAGTTTTGCATTCTGTTAGTTCATGTGTTTGTCAGCATGGAGTATGGAAGTTTTTGCTGTAAAGATGTAATATATTTTTTTGTGTTGTAATATACTGCATGTATATATATTTTTTTGTAGGGGGGATGTCAGCTGTCTTTAAAGAATGGCAGTTCAGGGTTGTCTTTTTCAGGGATAGTAAGTTTGTTCTGAGTTTTCTTTTTATTTTGTGTGTCAATTCTTGGGAGTTGTTTTTGCCTAGAGAATTGACTGTCTAGAAGGAATTTAGTTTCATGATTTTTCTTTCACCTAAGGTGTTTATTATAGAGAGGTTTTTTGGGATTTTTTTTTTTTTGCCTTAAAAGTTTTTTGTTTGGAAAGGTTTTTGGCCCAAAAAAGGTTTCTGTTTGGAAACTGTTTTAGCCTAAAAAAAGTTTTTCTTAGTCAGGATGTTTTTCTGTGTCCAGAAGTGTTTTGAAGCTTTTGCACTAGAAATATTAGTTCTGTTTTTTTCCAATTGCATCCATTTTATATAGAGGGATTTGTGATATTTCGTTTTAGAAAGATTCAGTTCATTTGTGGTTTTTAGTATCTTGGAGATAAGAGTAGAAAAGGTAATTGGACTGTCAAGTATTGAGAACAGTATTTGAGGAATTGCACAGTTACCTGCTTAGGAATAAGCATTTGTTGTTAACTTGAGTGAGACCAAAATCATCAAAATATATTTGAGCACTTAGTGTAAAGTCTCGTCAATATTCTCATTCCTTTCCTGGATTTTGTTTTTAAGATTTGACTCTGGTTTTAACGACCTCATGCCCATGCTGTTGTCGACTGTAGGCCTGGTCTTTGACTAAAACAGAAATGTCTATCTGCATGGCAGCAGTTGTCTTTTTAGTCTCATTACAAGGTACGCAGAACTACAGTGGGGTACTGTTCCTACACTTTTCACCCACAGGGAGTATGAGACAGGGTATTCGTGGATATGATGTGGTTGAAGGGGCCGGTGATGGTGATAAAATCTGTAGAAGGAAAGAAAACTGTAGGTAGAACTACAATGGTACTGTTCTTATAACTTCAACCATAGGATGTATTCCGGGAGGTGTTGATTGAAGGGGTTGATGACTGAGGTTGTAAAGGAAGTTATAGGTAAAATGAAGAATGGCAAAGCACAGGGTCCAACAGAGGTTCAAAATGAAATGTGTTAGGTACTTTGTATAGAGGGGGAAGAATGGCTACTGAAGCTGTTGGAGGCCAGTCTGGTTATAGAGAGTAATGCCAAATGACTGGGAGGAAAGTTGTTAATAAATATGTTTGAGGAGTGTGGTGATTAAAGTGGAATCAGACTAACAGAACGTTTGAAAGTTTTAAAAGGAATACGCAATGAGAGCTTTCGAGCAGTTATGGTGATCGGTGAACACCAGTATAGTTTCATTAGAGGGAGAAGTAAAGCTGATGCTGTCTTAGTAACAGTGGCCTCAGGGAAAGAGGCTGAGATGTGATTAAAAGTTCTACTGTGCATTTATAGACTTAGAGAAGGCATTTGATATTATACTAAGGGGGCATATGGAATTTAATTTTAATTTTTAACCATATTTTAGTGAGTTGTGTGGAATTTAGTTTTGTAGTCCTCATCCAGAGGTCACTATAAAATGGCACTTTTATCAGCAGGGTTTCTGATAAGTAACTGGTATTTTTATTTGTGGGTCAGCTCTGGTGAACAATATGAAGTGGAAATAGTCTTGTAACCCCATTCTGAGGAGTGATGCAAACGGCAATTAATAGGCTTGATTTGGTGATCAATAAAGAGATTTTTTTTTGTAGCCCTATTTTGATAAGCATTGCAAAAGTCATTATCATATTCTTGAAAAATTGTTATAAAAAAATTTGAGATGAGAGAGTTTCAAAAACACCCAAAGGGATGTTCCAGTCGCGTTCTGAACATATGTCTCATTACCTGGCAATGAGATGAATTTTGTAAGATGTATCACGCAGAACCTAAACTGGCCTGGTGGTCCACGTGTACGGTGAAGGCTGACGTTAGTCCGACCTGCTGTCCTGCTGGGGGAGGAAGAACGGGGCAGGAGGATATTAGCTTTGCACGTCTCTGACCATTCACCTGACTCAATCACTTACATTGAATGGTGTCATGGGGCCATAAGTCGACTTAGGCATTTGGGTCTCTTGTCTGCTTTTGGGGGGACCGTATGTGTCTTGCTGTAATTAACTTTTATTGTTGTAACAAAGACTGAAGGATGAATTGCAATTAAGAAAATAAAGTTAATTTAATCTTTGTCTAGTTTTTACTTGTTCCCTGTAAATATTTCGTTCAAAAAGACATCTGAGAAGAATGTAGATTAATATTCATATTTTTCAAATAAATCTTGTAGACCAAAGTTGTCTTGTAAACTGCTGTTAACAAAAATAGCATCAAATAAAGGATGTAATTTTCCGAACTTCTAAAAGTAATTAAAGTCAGTTTGAACTTCTTCAAATTTAATACTAATTGATTAAAAAGTTATTTGCGCATAGTCTCAATGTAAAGTATTTATCAGAGCACAATAGCTTGTATTCCAAAGTGTAACTAAAATTGCGAAGCACTTTTGTATTAACGTAAAATCAAATAACATTAAATATCTAAAACTCTTCTTAATTAAATGACGCTGTAATCGTTTAAATGATGTTTTACAAGTTATAATTAATTGCATTAGATTAACAAATCTACTCGAGTAAAGTCAGTAAGAGGTTACTGAGAGTCATTTCACTTTCAGAAAGTGAATCAGCTCGAAGTCACTCATATAACGTGTTTATGTATCTAGAAGGGTGTCACAAGAGCACATTTACTGACATACTAGAGCATTTTGCCGTCGCATTTAACATCAGATAGCCAGTGCTGGTAACAAAATTGAAGCCTCCCGTGTTTGCTACGCAGATATGAACACAGTACGGCTCCGATTTTGTCATTAGTATTGACATCTCGAAATCAATTTTGACGGCAAAATTCAGGAAGATGTGAGGGAACGGGCTGTGTGAAACCTAATTTGTACTAAATGATTTCAGTCAATGATCCACATTAAGAAAATGAAAACAGTCATATATATATAAATATCCCTGGAAACAAGTATAAAATATCCCTAGCTGGTCATATTTATGAGTAAATTATGACAAAGTTCTTGAATTAAGGATTCTGCCAGATACAAAGTCATCATCACAGTAACTAACCCGCACGAGGATATATTCATCATAGTGTCCTTTGCTAAATGTCACTTGGTTTTCTATGAAGGTGAATGAATACAAGACCCATTTTCCATGAGGAGACGTGAACGAAATTTCTCCAGGAAAACTGAAAACAGAATGTCGGAATGTATGTTTAAATGCCGTAGATGTTCTCGTTCTCATATGTTATTCATAGAAGGGAAAATGAGATTTTTCTGACCGTTATGGGTCTTCATACGAACGAGATTCTTGTGGCGTAACTCTCCGGCTTGTACACGGCATGTTTCATTAGCCACTGAACGTCAACCAATCATTACTTCAGTACAAAACCACACCCATCAGAATGAACGTAAGCCAAGGCTTGTCTCAGGCGTAATCTTTCCACACTCCCCTGGCCTTCTTGTCCATAACAGTTTTCTTTGACATTTGAAAGACTCTAAGTCTCCAGCAGTGACAGAAAATGGGAATACATCTAGAAAAGCACAAGGGAAGCGTGGGCTTTTCTCATCTCGGCAATCAGCAGCTGTCAGCTTAGAAAACAGCTCTCTGAATCTGCTTCGAGGCTGATAACTGGCTGGTTACCTCCTGCTGAGGACACAACTCCCTCCTCGGGTCATTGCAATGCTGGCCCAAGGTTAAAAAAAGAAGTTTTTTTTATTGTCATGAGGAACCACACCCAAATTAGAAAATGTATTTTTAGGATTCAAATAAAAGTGTGTCCAGTTATATCATGGATTTTATTTCCTTCATTAATAGTACAATGTTTGCGTATACAGAAGTTCGACGTCATACCTATGACCACTACCAAATTCACCTATGACGTCATTCTAAAAAACTATCACTTGTATTATAAGACTATTTTGTCTAATCCTTTTTAACTTATAACCCATTTTGTATGTATTCGTGTCAAAGTCTACATTTTCTTAAGGTTATTAAATTTGAGCTTACCCTTTAGCAAATCATGACCCATTTTCTATATAGTTTTGTGCGGTCCATTAAGGACCTCACATACTGCAAAACTCTTTAATGACGTCTTTGTTTTAGCTTGTCCTTTCATTAACTTGACCCATTTTCTGTATTCATAATTTCTTAGGTCATGTTTTAGCTTACCCCTTAGCAAATCATGACCCATTTTCTTTAATGAAGCCTTTATAAGTAAGGCCCCTTTTATTAACCTTTTCTGTGTATTTAGGTTTTCTATAGGTCATCGATATCAGTTTTTATGATCCATTTTCTATATAGTTCTGAGGTCCTTCAAGGCCCTCAATTACTGGTCGTTCTTTCTTTAAAATGTTTTAGCCTGTCCTTTTATTAGCATGACATTTTCTATGTATTCGTTTCCCCCTTAATGACCCAGACCTGTTTCATCTTTTAAAGGCCTTATTGCAGCCTTCTTTAATAGTTTTAGCTTATTCTTTTGACCCATTTTCTGCGTATTCTTATCACAATCGTCTACATCATCTTTAGGTCACCAATAATAGTTTTATCTTTAGCAATTCACGGCCCTTGTGTCTATATAGAGGAAGTTGTGGGGGTTTTTGAGGCCCTCGCACACTGCAGCCATTTTCTTTGGCCCAATCTTTGCCCTAAATCTGACAGATTCCTCTCGGCCTTGATAGAACATTATTCATATAGCTTTAAGAAAATTGGCCGCCTCCTTGCCTTTTATAGTCTTATTAACCGAGTACTTACAAATACTCCTTTTGTCTCATTTAAATCAACCCATCTGTTGGGATGGGGGGACTTTTCTTTATGAACCTTCTTCTGAAAGTCCTTTGATTTTAGTAAAGTTTTAAACTCAATCGTTTTCTGTAATTACTACAAAATTAGTAGTGACTTACCACTCTCTTATAGAGCGAAGGTTTATTTTACCTTTCTCATTACTTCTCTCTAGCACAGGCTTGCAATTCTGTACAGGGTGTATTTGTGCGTTCTACTACGCAAGATTGAGGTAATTCGAGAAATGCAGTTTTTACAGAGAGAAGGGGGAAAGGGGAGGAGGGGGAGGGCGGGAAGAAAGGAGTGATTAACACTTCCGAGCCTCCTAAATTTCAAAACAAGCATAAACCTCTCAGGTTTGCTAATGACTTTATTGCCAGCCTAAGTAGCAAATCAACCAATATCCAAAGGACCTTAAGATGAACAGACTCGAAACCTTCATCAAAAAGACCTACTGCTACTTGCTACTAGTACTTGCAGCACAAAACTGCTTTTATGACCCCGTCAGGGGGAAGAAGGGATGAGAAAAGAAGGGTGCTGAAGAAAGGATGTTCCTCGAATGACTGACAATTTAAGAATTTAAGTAATTAGACTACGCTTAAGATCAAAGGTAGCTCTAATTAAGGTAATGTCAGCGAGGGGAATATTCAAATCATACCAATATTATTAGGTCAATTATCAATCATTTACAACATGAAACACTGGTACTCATGGCCCATACGGCAAATCCAGTCCCAAAGAACAACTGTGGGGCAGATAATAACATGGGTACTGTTACTAGTGACAAAAGCGTAAGCACTATAAACCAAACCTAAGGGAAAAGGAGTTTGAAGGTATGAACATACATAAATGAAAGCATTCTGACTGAAGATAGGTACAGGAGGCACAGACATCAAACAAAGACCAAAGCTATATCATAAGCAGTCTGAAAGCTGTAAGAGTATAAAGCTAAAGATAATTGGGACTAGTGTGCAGGATGACAAATGGGAACACCTATGAACTTGAGCCAGGGCAAACAATGGATAGCAAGGAATGGAATATGAAATTTAGGCACAAATCAAAGCACTGGGACCCATAGGGCCATTCAGCGATATGGTTACAATTAATGAAAAGGCAAAATCACTGGAAGGGATGATCTTCAGACAGAAATATATTCGATACAGACTTACAATTCACCTGGGTATGGGGATAGACGGGAATGACCTTACACATATCACAAGGACAAAGCGAAAATGGTTATGATGGACCTGCTATGCAATATCCAAAGAGGTCTCCTCTAAAGACTGACGGAATAACTTTAAAGTGCAATAGGGAGACCTGTTTTAGTGGTCACCATAACGACTGAATCACAGGAGTTCAGTTTAGGTATAAGGGAAGTTCAAGGAAACTAGGCACACAAAACTATTCTCAGACCAAAGTTTAAATTTACGAAATGTACAACCTTATTACATGTTTGACCACAAGACTTCAAAGAGAACCTATGAGGAACCTGGAAGACAAAAATTAAAAATAGTCTACTAAATAATTGCATTTCTGTAACAAAAATTACGGAACGTATTACACCACTGAGAAAATGGTGAACTTATATGTGAAACTGAGCACCATGTTAGTTCTACCTTAGCAATGAAAACAATGCTACTCAAGTGACCATTTGGCAGTTGAAGAGGCATTACAGATAAGAAAAGAGACATACTGATGAAAATAACGAGCCAGCAATAACTGCTTATGGGGAGGCAATCATGCAAAACACAATTATGGATACAATGGGAATAAAACATTGAAGATAACGAGACAAGCAATGTAGGGACTTCTATTAAACTTCAGGATGAGCCTCAATTAGCCCTCACAACACAATGTGTCCATCAGTGGTTTGTACTATGTACAAAAAACACCACAGTGTTGACAGTGGTAATAAAGAATGACAAAGTTAGTTCCTCTGCCCAAATAAAATAAACAAAAGATCTTCATGACATAATACTTTGGTATGAAGAAGAGAGAGAGAGAGAGAGAGAGAGAGAGAGAGAGAGAGAGAGAGAGAGAGAGAGAGAGAGAGAGAGAGAGAGAGAGAATTTTGTACCAGCGTGTATTTATCTGTGCATTTTACTACGCAAAAATGACGCAATTGCGAGAAATATTAGCGAGATTGCACGGGAAGGGAGGAGGAAAGGGAAGGAGAGGAGGAGGAGGGAGAGTGATTAACTCTTACGAGCCTCCTAAATTTCAAAAAGGCTAAACCTCTCAACTTTGCTAATGACTTAATTTATAAAAGACCTTAAGACGAACAGACTCGAAAACTTCACCAAAAAGACTCACTGCTACCTGCTACTAGTAAGTGCAGCACAAAAATACTTTTCTGACCCAGTCAGCAGGAAAACTGGAAAAGTGATATACTGTAAAATGAAGAAGAGGTGTTGAAGGAAGGATGTGCCTCGAATGTCTGACACAGAACTGTTCATAGTTTAAGTACTTAGACTTCGGTTAACATCTAAGGTAGCTCTAAGCTGATGTCAGCAATGGGAATATTCAAATCATAATATTATTAGGTCAATTATCAAAGAATCATTTACAATAAGAAACATTGGTACTCTATGACCCAGAGAGCAAATCCAGTCCCCGTGAACAATTGTGGGGCTGATACTGAGTAATATGGGTACAGTACTAGTGACAACAGAGTAAGCACTATAAACCAAATCTAAGAGAAGAAAAGGGGAGTTTAAAGGTATGAAAATAAATAGATGAAGGCATTCTAGCTGAAGAGAGGTACGAAAACAACACCGATACATCAAACGAAGAAAGACCAAAGCTACATCATAAGCAGTCTGAAAGCTGTAAGGGGGAGTATAAAGCTAAAGATAATTGGGACTGGTGGGCAGGATGACAAATGGGAACACACCTATGAACTTTAGCCAGGGCAAACAATGGATAGCAAGGAATGGAATATGAAATTTAGGCACAAATCAAAGCACTGGGACTCCTAGGGTCATTCAACGGTACGGTGAGAATTGATGAAAAGGCAAACCAAAACCAAACTGAAGGAGGATCTCCAGACAAAATATAAGATTGGAATTCGATACAGATTGCAATTCACCTGGATCCCGGGATAGACGGGAATGACTTGGTATACACATATCACATGGACAACGAGGAAAAGGTTATGATGGACCTGCTGTGCAATCTGCAAAGAGAAGGTATCTTAAGACTGGCGAAATAACTTGAAAGTGCAGCGACAGCGAGGCTGGTTTTAGTCATCACATGGCCACATACCACTGACCAACCGAGCGCTGGCACTCAATGGAACCATTATGATAGTGATGGATGCTCTAGAGAGTATAAGTGCAGGTGGTTACAGCAGAAGACTTCATGAACACCATTTGACCATAACGACTGAATCAGAGGCAGCACAGGAGGCCAGTTTAGATATAGGAAGTTTAAGGAGAAGCACAGGAGGCCAGTTTAGATATAGGAAGTTTAAGGAGAAGCACAGGAGGCCAGTTTAGATATAGGAAGTTTAAGGAAAGAGTTAAAATGACAACGTAATGTCCAACAATAGATATACATCAAGCTGGGCAGAAAAAAAGATGAGAAAAAAATTTGAGAGCTAAAGCCCACAAGTACACTCTATAACATTATACATACATGGACCACGCTAAGAAACAAAATTTGTCGATCGAAAAATAAAGCCTTATGAATAGTGAGAAATGATACTGTACTTCTAGCCAGATCACTCAGCTGATAGCTCTCACAGACAAAGCACTTCATATAATATGAGAGCAATAATCCATTTTAGGCTTATGGCTCTACATCAAAGTGGAAACTGCAGACACTAAATGAGCTGCATGCAACAGGGATCAAATTACGATTACGTTAAAATGTCAACAAGAAAAGGCCAGGAAATATTAGTGGGGGGAAAACAGTTCCATAACTTGTCTGATAACTTAAGAACATCCAGGAAACATCTCTGGCATTGTCACCCAAAGTGTTGGTATCCAAAATATGAAGGTGTCTCACTGCAAACACATCCTGAAGCCTATGGGAGATCAGTACCTTTCTCATCCTCAGCTTATTACTGGAGACCCAAGTGGAAAGGGAAACGTCTCAAAAACAGCAGCAGGAAATAAATGAGATAAGTAAGAAACAGGAACAGATAAAAAGACGGGAGGAACAGATGGAGAGAGAGAAGCAGGGGGTTGTACAAAAATAGCAGAAATAACAAAACACACGTTCTTTAATTTTCTGAAAATGATTCAAGTATAGATTTCAGTGGCACTCTCACTTCTATTGGTCAAAAAGAGCAGTCTTTTCCATAAACATGGAGAGAAGTAAGGGTTGGATTGAAAATATAACTCACTCGGGAGTAAGCAAGTTCACAAACAGCTCACAAAAATATTCTACCTCATACCAAGGTTTAAATCTATGAAATGTACGACCTTATTACACGTTTGACCACAAGACGAAAATGGTGAACTTATAGGTGGAAATGGACGCCATGTTAATTCTACCTTAGCAATAAAAACAATGCTACTCAGGTGACCACTGGCGGTTCAAGAAACATAACAGACATGGAGAGGCATACTGATGAAAATAACGAACCAACACTGGTTGTTTATGGACAGGCAATCATGCAAAACATAATTATGGAAAAAATGGGAAAAAAAATATTGAAGACAAAAAGCAATACGAGTATAGGGACTTCTCTTAAACTTCAGGACGAGACTCAATTTTCTTTATGGCTGGTCTTCTGCCCTCAACACATAATGTGTCCATCAGTGGTTTGCACTTTGCACAACACAAAATAGGGTTTGTACTACGCACAACACAACGAGTCCATCAGTGGTTTGTACTATGTACAAAAAACACCATAGTGTTGACAGTGGGAATAAAGAATGAAAAACCTGGTCACTCTGCCTACAAAAAAATAAAAGATCTTCATGACACAAGAATACTTTGGCATGAATACATAGAGAGAGAGAGAGAGAGAGAGAGAGAGAGAGAGAGAGAGAGAGAGAGGAGAGAGAGAGAGAGAGAGAAATTACCTGTCAATAAAACACATGAAATTTTATTTTTAAAAAAATCAAATACAACATTTGTAATTACTGCCCACAACAATACACTGCCATATAACCTTAAAAGTATAAAAAAAATTACTTTATGGCATCCTCTTCATCATGTTACATATACCTTAAGCTTATCTATTTATACATCAAGAGCGTTCAAATTTTTGACTGAGGAACGTCTGAGTTATTACCTTCTATAAATACATTATGGAGAGAAATATATTATCATAGTTGCTAATTTCTGTGCGACTTTAACATTATTTCGTTGAGAGAGAGAGAGAGAGAGAGAGAGAGAGAGAGAGAGAGAGAGAGAGAGAGAGAGAGAGAGAGAGAGAGAGAGAGAGACCTTTACTATTAAATACAGTTTAATGAGACTAAGTTAAAATTTTCTCTCGTATTGTTCATCTGAAGGATGTATTCAAGAGAGAAGTGAAACTTATAACCAACTGGATGAATGAAGGAACTGCAATGAGAGAGAGAGAGAGAGAGAGAGAGAGAGAGAGAGAGAGAGAGAGAGAGAGAGAGAGAGAGAGAAGCCCTGTGAATGGCTAAAAACACTGGGGGTCTATCTTCGCAAGAAGTTTCATCCAAAATACTAAAGTTTTAAAAATTCAGTTCTTAGAAACTATTACTTTCCCTATGCTAGCCCAATGCCTTAACTTGGACTAATTTATGTATACTAGTCAGAAGTCATAGAGACCATAGTTCACTGTAGACCAAAAAGGAACAGCTTGGTCCAACAGGTTGATGCATGCAAGCAAGATTAGTTACCCAGTCCCATTGTCTTACCAGCTGAATCAGAGGTGTCTTACAATACTGTTTTTTGAAAGGTGGAAGACTGGACAGCTGAGAAAATATCAAAGCAAGCAAAACTAAGTTCAAGATGGAGGTAATGGATACAAAGGGCAAGCCTCCATGGTCTGAACCACATGGGAATTCTGGCTGAGTCTACAAAATATAAGACAGGGGAGTAAACTCTTTGGACAGCTAACTTTAAATGAGGAAAACCTGATGTAAAAATGGGAATGAGGGAATGTGAAATAAAGTTATGGAAATTATTCCTAAGTAACCATTTATAGGATACATAAACAGATGACCTTTGAATTGACCTGGAGTAAATCTTAGTTGAAGGTTTAACCTGGGCCCCATCACAATGAGGATGCTATTAGATGGTTCTCCTTGATGTCCCTTTAACCCCAGATTTATGCCCTCTCTCTCTCTCATACTCTTCATTAGTTACCTTTGGTCTCTTCTCGCTCAATTGTCTAATTTCTCTAATTTTACCTTGTTCCATTTACAATTCTTATTTAAGAATACAGCCCTGAGAAGGCTAATAGTCTTGTTGTGTGACCTACAGAGGTTTCGTTCATATTCTTTAATATAACAGTGACAACCTGACATTATGGAAAGCTTTGAATGAAATCTCTCTGCGAGAATGGTTATGTGGGTGTTTGGACTATCTATAAGCCATGTCACTTCAAATGCACTTGAAGACAGTGAAAATCATGCCATGGACTATGGCACAAGACATATTTCAGAATATGTAATCCCTCTTGAAAACTGATGTTGCTTGAAGGTGGCTGATTACGAGGATGAATCTCCAAGTAGTAATTGAATGAAAAATGACGAAAACTGATGTTGCTTGAAGGTGGCTGATGACAAGAATGAATCTCCAAGTAGTAACCTGTAATGAAAAATGACAACTATAAATTCAATGTTGTAATTTGGACACTTTCAAACAAAATTAGGCAGTTACTGAGACAGTCTTGCTTTAACTCATGTTCTGACAAAACTTTTACTTTCTGCTAATTACTATATGAATACAGACCACCTAAGGCTGAACTCTCTTGCATATAAAATAGTAAAAAGACATCTCAATCATCAAATAAAGGAAGGTTTCAAATATATCCCTTCATAGATTACACAAACCTCTTGTTATACTTCTGCCTAACGCTCAAGAAAAGAACAATAAGTTTGTACTTTCATCAGGTTATTTGTTGTGGGCCTCTCTGCCATCTGCTGCTACCATTGCAAGTTCTTTTAGAGAATAGTTGGAGCTATTGCCAAGCAGCCATAATTCTGTCATTGATAGTAACTGGAAGTATTACCTACTTCCCAGGCTACTCTACAGCCAGCATCTGGTACTGCACAGCATTACTTGCCAAGTGGTCATTCATCATTAATGAAGATTGTCTCACCATTGTTGATTTACAGATACAGTCAGATGTAAAATAGTACTTTGGTTACCATCTCTCAGCTGTTGTCACCTATGACTCATACTTGCCACTGCTGTTATGCCTAAATGTATGTCCACCACAAATGGCTTGTGGCCAACATCAGTTACTAAATTTAAAAGTTCAACATTTGTATCCCTCTTACCTGCTAAATATTTTCAACCTCCTGGACATTTTCTACTTGAAAATAGTGAACCGTCTATGATTAGTTTCCCATCCATCTGTAAGGTTAACTCTCGAAATCTAATCCTATTTGATTTGTGCATAATATCCTTTGGGAAATGATAATTGCCCAAATGAATTTTGTTTAAACTGGTAAAATGTGAACCAAAACAATCTACTTTATCCAGGCAGGAGTTGTTAGCCAATAAAACAGTCTGACTAGCTGACAACTTCTAAGTTAAACTATTTAAATGTATTCTGAATGGAGAACATTACAAAGTTATCATCACATACAACGGCTCCTGTCCATTCAGTACTTGACACACTATGTGAAAGAACTTTCAGTACATATTCAGCTTACACAACACAAGCATGATATAACCTACCATTGTCTTTCAAGTTTTAAAAGAACTCCTATGCAGTGAATGAAAACTACAATTCCAAGCGCGCATCTCCCAATTTGTGCAATCCTGTAGGGATTAACAAAATCTATCACAACTCACCTCTGAAGAACTGGAAGGAAAAATCTAAACAACAAGCGATGTGTTTCCCTGCATTAAATTCGCATATGCTGTTTATCTCAAGCTTTCAAATTCTAATCCCGTGTACTTGATACCAACATCAGTTGAAATTCCATAACTCATGGATACCTTGAACTGCTGTTAGTAGAAATGTATGAAAGCATTTCTGTAACATTCTGAAATGCAACATATAAACATTAATGGCTACTTTTACATCTAGAAATCCTGAAATAACACTCAAACACATGAAATCATTGATGATGTGCAAATTAGAACAATCTAACGATACAGTATAACAAAACTCTGAATGAAAACATTGTCATATTGTAATATGGAGCAAAAAAACGTTTTCTTACCAAAGGATTACTTCCTAGAGAATCTGTCATGTTGCAGTATTAAGCCACATTTCAAGTGGTTCAGAGGTAGATGGTGCTTCACTGCTGGAAGAGCATTCTTGAAAAGTTGCTGAACAAAACTATCAGCATACTGCTCCATTAAAAGTTAGAAGGGGGTTAACTGTAGTAGGCCTTTCACTGCAACAGCCAGCAGCCATCTTCATGGTGTCCAACCTGAATACAGAAATATTGAAATGAATTAAAAGCCACTTTTAAGTAAAATGAATGAAAATGCCCCTAAAAGAAAATTACATCTCTTGCAAACCCAAATGTTACAAAAAAATCTAACGGATATTAGCCAACTTGCAATACTAATGATACTGTGGCCCATATTACAGCAGATACCTTACCATCTCTCTCAACCCTGAACTTCTTGTTACATACTGATACGAGATCACTGAACTATGGGACAGACATGGTTTTATTTCCCGAATACATGATCTGGTGTTATTTCCAGAAGACAAAGCCTTTCCCTAAATGAAGGCACTAAAGAAACTAAGGCTTTTAATAAACTAACGCTGCCTAGTGGACACAACAAATAAACTTCTGACCCTGTGTCCTTACAGGGTTGGATGGGTTTTACCTCTACAGACCCCAACCTGGTAATTCTAAGCTGGCTGTCTGCGGTGAGCTAGGCTACGGCAGTTGACGTTTTCCTATGTTATTTTACTTGCTTTACAAGAATTTAAAGTAATATTTTGTCAGCTGGCTGTAACTAAACTGTAATTGACCTCTGAAGACTACACGACAGTACCAACAGGTCCCCTGCACCAACCTATACAGTTCAAAGGTAAATTACAGTGTAGCTACAGCCAACCGGCAAAATATTACCTTAAAATCTTGTAAAGCAAGTAAAATAACATAGAAAAACGTCAACTGCCATAGTCTAGCTCGACTGGACACTATTCGAACCTTTCGGTCAGGGCGAAGAAACGAAAACGGGTGGCAGAACGGAGCTTCGCGCCTTATCTGCACTTTTAAATATTCTTGGCAAGCACGTATGTTCTGGCAGGCGGTAATGTTGCATTGCGCACACTAGCAACATGGGTTACAGAAAATGTAAAAAGATGATTACTTTAAATTCTTGTAAAGCAAGTAAAATAACATAGGAAAATGTCAACTGTCACAGTATAGCTCACCGCAGAACACCGGCTTAGAATACTACTCTCTCAGTTGAAGAACTTGTACTTGGAGGCATCGAGCTCCTCTGTAAGACCGCGCATGCGTGATAGGTCCTGGAATCAGTAGTAGTAGTAATTACATGAAAAGTGCCTTTGAAACAGCTCCTGCTGTCCATTTATTCGCCCTTTTTTTTACGGCTGTTTTTTGTGTTCTAAATGACATATATAACAGGAAATACAACAATAAGGTGCCCAAACCTTTTCCCAAAATTATTTACCCCACCCAAAACCTGAATTCCCAATGGGTCCCCCTTACTTTAGCTATTCTCGAAAGTCTTAGGATGGGTACAGGTTACTCAAAATGCTGATCTACACATTACAATCACTTATATTGGTAAATCTAAAGATGATGCCACACGATTGTACTACTCTTCTTAAGTCTTGATATGGAAGTGGCACAAACCCTAAACTATTTAAAAAATTAATTGGATGTAAATATGCATACCTGTTACACACTCCTTTTATTTTCTAAGTTCAATGTTATTCCCTCAGTGGTGGACTGGCTGAAATGAGCTAAACAACTTTTTCCTCCACATAGAAAACTAGAAATACTATTATGTCATATCATTATGTAAAGTCTGTGTTAATATGTAATCCATTTTGTCACCTGTAATTTACTAGTTTTCCTTGGAACAATACTGGCTGGCTTTTTTAAACTTAAATTCATCGACCTTCTAAATAAGCAATGGCTGTAGATGGAACCTCACATGAACCCATATTAAACTTTATGTTAGCTACATTTCCCCCCATCTAGCAAACATTGCTATCTATAAGGGTATTTCTGTGAAATTTACTCAAACTGAAAAACTTGACGATTTGTGCACGAGACATGGTTTATCTCCAAGCGGTAAAATCTGTTCTAAGTCTGGTGAACACAGTTTAAGGTAGGCCAAAGTTACTGAACACACCATAATACATTTGTACCGGACACAATGCACTTTTGGTAATTCTAAGCTGGCTGTCTGCAGTGAGCTCAGCTATGGCAGTTGACGTTTTTCTATCTTATTTTACTTGCTTTACAAGAATTTAAAGTAATATTTTGTCGGCCGGCTGTAAATAAAATGTAATTGACTTTTGAAGGCTACACGACGGTGCCAACGGGTCCCCTGCACTGAACTATACAGTTCAAAGGTAAATTACAGTTTAGCTACAGCCGACGGCAAAATATTACCCTAAACTCTTGTAAAGCAAGTAAAATAACATAGAAAAACGTCAACTGCCACAGTCTAGCTCGACTGGACACTACTCGAAGCTTTCGGTCGGGGCGAAGAAACATGTAATGTTGCGCTGTGCGCACTAGCAACAGCGGTTACATAAAATATAAAAAGAATATTACTTTAAATTCTTGTAAAGAAAGTAAATAACATAGGAAAATGTCAATTGCCACAGTCTAACTCACTGTGGAACACTGGCTTAGAATACTACTCTCTCAGTTGAAGAACTTGGAGGCATCGAGCTCCCCTGTAAGACCACGCTGGCCCATTCATTGAAAGTGCCTTTATGCTTTGTTTTTTTTGTTCCAAATGACATATATAACAGGAAATACAACAATAGGGTGCCCAATCCTTTTCCCAAGTTATTTACCCCATACAAAACCCCGAATTCCCAACGGGCCCCCCTTACCATTAGCTGTTCTCGAAAGTGTTTTACCCAACCCAAAACCTCGATTCCCAACAGGTCCCCTTTACCGTCGGCTACAGTTCTAAGATAATCTACAGCTTAATTACAGCCAACCAACAAAATATTACTTTAAATTCTTGTTCAGCAGGTAAAGTTTTATAGTGAAATGTCAACTGCCATAGTCTAGCTCACCGCAGACAGCCGGCTTAGATTTACCGCACTTTTTTTACTATTGTGCAAATTTTCTGTAAGGTTGACAACTAAACTGCAAACTGTCCGAGGTTACGGATAGTGTGCCCTCCAACAGGTAAGGGATACAGTGCAATGTGACAAGTTAAGGACATGGCGTTAAAAGTTACACTATGTGGGCTTTTAGGTTAGGGTAGTCCCCTTATATACTCAATATTTTCCCCATCAAACACTATGTGGGCTTTTAGGTTAGGGTAGTCCCCTTACATACTCAATATTTTCCCCACCAAAAACAAGTTTTTGCCACTGTGGGCTCCAAAAATTGTAGGCTTTAGGGGAGGATATTCTACCTAGGGGATGGGGTGGAATAACAAGCACCAATGCATGCTATTGTTTCCCATGTTTTAGCCATAAGTTGTTACATACCCTGCAAATGTTATGCCTGTTTCTCGGTATTATTTTAGAAAGAGGAACCAGCCCAAAACATATGTTTTTCAGGGTGATTGGATGGCTCAAATCACCTTTCATTTTCTCAGAAACAGTTTTAGACTTTACCGGAGCAGACAGTTCGACCCAAAGGAAGAACACCAAAACCACGATGCTTGCCAAGAATCTTTAAATATATGGATGGAACCTCCGCCACGGCCCTCCTTTATTGTAACCCCTGTGGCTAGCGCGCGAGCGCAACATTATGCCAGAAAATGCTGCCAAGAATTAAGTTTCTTCATGTTTGACAGCACACATAAACAGGACGACATGTTGGTTTTGTGTTCTTCCGCCGATTTCGGGTCGGCGGTCGAAAGTGGGTCTGAAACTGTAGGTGCCTGAGAAAGTCCTGTTTCCGAGGAAAATGAAGGTGATATTCTCAAAACACATCAAAATCACCTAGAAAAACATATTTTCATGTCATTTTGGGCTGGTTCCTCTTTTTCTAAATTCTACCTGTTTCCTTCTCAAAGACTCAATTTCATGAAGCAACTCCTAAAAAATTACCTTTATATCATACAACAGAGAATCACAGTGGAAAACCAATGTCCTAAGCCTCGGGGTCATGTAAATGTGCAGGTTAAACGGATATCCATTCCCTTAGGTGATATCAGCAAAGGGGATAACAAGCAACAGGATAGAGAGTAACGGTTTCAATGTACTACAGACACCTAGGTCAGGTTAGGCGAGGGATCTAAGGTTGGGCAGACCAAAATAGCTGACCTTTAACAATCATGTAGAACATAGCGCCTCAAGTTAGGCAGTCAGGTTAGGTTGCATCTCTGCATGTCACTAAACTTTGTTTTACCCACTCCAAAAACCTTGCTTTCTGTGCCTTCCCATTATGGTTAGACTGGATAGGAAGGGGAGAAATGGGTTAGGCCTAACTAAATATCTCCAATAAAACTAATGTGGAATTCGACACATCACAACTTCAAGTGTTAAAATACTGCATTATAATCTTAATGTAACATTTACCACATTATGCTTCTAACTGAAGACTTACCACGGCAGTGGCAACATAAACTGAGGAACATAAATCCATTACAAGGTTATCAAATGTCACCATTACTTCACTCATCAGGCAACATAATCATATCCATTACAAGTTTATCAAGCGTCACCATTACTTCAAACTCACCAGGCAACAGAGCCATTGGCACTCTTTCCTACTCTCAATACTGTCATATAGACATAGCACAAGATATCGTGAAGTAATCAGGACTGGAGGTTTTACTGGTTATTTTTCGGAAGACTCCCGCCTCCTCCCATATTATAATTTATATTTTCCCTGGATAAAACACATCAAAATAAAAGTTTCTTCTCAATACATCACCAGCACAAATGCTTAATAACAGGAAAAGATTAATCAAATTACGACTTATAAGGTAGGACAACACTGGCCTCATCAACCCCTACGTAGCTAATACGGCAAAATTGTAACCAGGTAAACACGCCTAGGTTATGTTGGGTTGGTATTTTTAGGTTTCTTCCGTGCCATATCATTTCCTAACCATTTTTGCATGGAAAACCTAAAACGACTTTTCATGCAAAAATGGCTGACTGGAGTCTTACGAAAAATAACCGTTTTACTTACTGGTGGACATTGCTTTCAACATAGGAATCTAAGATACCTATATACACGAGCCTCTTGGTACGAAATTCATAAACCTCCAACTATGGTGGATTGCAGCCCATAGCCTATTTTGAACATTACGTTACTATATGTTACAAACAAAAATCAACGTGAATTTAAAGCATCACACGTTATAACACTGCATGGACACTACACAAGTAAGAAATTTTCTAAAGCAATTTACCTGTGAGACGTTGGAAAAGTTTAGTGGCAAAAATAGCACCGAAGGCTGAAAAAACACAAAACACTTCGTAGTCAAAACGTTCACGAATCACGAGCTACACTGAGGAATGGACGGAGCGCAAACAAGATTCAAGGACGCAGGAGTTCTCTGCTCGTGGCGCAGAAACTTGCCAGAAAGGATTACAGAGAAGAAATGTTCGGTACAATTTGGAATTTTTCCGTAAACCAGAAGTGATTTCTTTCAGTTTCCGCGTAGAAATTGTGGTACTTGATTCGAAAAATCTGGATTTGCAATGTATTGGGAAAGCCTCAAGAACATATAAATTCTTCACTCGAATAACAGTTTAAGAGAAAAGACATAATAAGACCTCTGTAAGCCTGCTTTGTACTGCAATAACGGTCTAATAGTGAAACTTTACAATACTATGGAAATGGCTATCTTATCAAAACAGGAAAAGTAAATATTTCATTATATCGCAGTCTCGGTATAATGTGAACTTAGTTTCGTGTGCAAAATTTACCAAAAATTTGAACTCGTAAGAAAATTTCATCATTAATGAGGAGCAGTATGGAAATCCCATTAGTAAAATAAAATAAAATGACTTGATAGTTAACATTACATTGTATAAATCTCTGCAACTGATCAATAATCAATGATCAAGCAAGGGAAAATTATGAGCAAAGCAAGAATGACTAAAACGAACAGTGTATCTGTTGTTAAATGGATTGAATGTTAAATTGTAAACGCGAATTTAACATAGCCATGTTAAATAATTATGAACACATGTTACATAAAATAAATCATGAAAAATAGAAGATAAGAAGTAAAGTATTCATTCTATAACTAGTAAGCAAATATACTTTATTATGAAGAACGGCCAAAATCATACTTGAAATACATTATAAAGTTTTCCAGATATTCTCTTTTATATTAAACCATCTCGCAGTGCATCGAAATAAAATATTACCCCTCTGGGCATTTTTATAAAATCTTTTTATTTCAAAGCTCACGACTTTCTGACAATATAAACAGGCAGAAAATAAAGGATAAGCTGGACTGTAAAACACACACACACCACACACGCACACACACACACACACACATACACACACATATATATATATATATATATATATA
Source organism: Macrobrachium rosenbergii (assembly GCF_040412425.1). Lineage (NCBI taxonomy): Eukaryota > Metazoa > Arthropoda > Malacostraca > Decapoda > Palaemonidae > Macrobrachium > Macrobrachium rosenbergii. The sequence goes on from NC_089771.1 coordinate 34,554,077, forward strand.
TATATATATATATATATATATATATATATATATATATATATATATATATATGCATGCTAATTGCATACATCTCTAATTACACGTAAAATCTGTCACATTCATCACTTTCGATATAAACTGGTGATTAAAAAACTGATGACTTTAATTATGTAATCAAGTGATAATTCAATAGTTGATAAGTTGATATAAAACTGAATGGTTGCAGTTGGGGTGGATGTATTCAATCCTCAACAAACAATAATCATCCTGATCTGATATAAGTAATTGCAGAGTGAATGCATGATTCATAGATCATTACATTGATATGAATATATAATCAGTTATAATGCTCTGATGAAAATGCAAGTGGAGAGTCCATTACTTTATCCAGTAAATTGGAATTTCATATTTGCCTTGGCAATACATTATCCGGAAAAAGTATCATACAAAATCATGATTGTTTCATCTGCCCGTGGATTTTCATATTCGGGGAAAAGTGTTTTCAAAATTATTTGTTCGTTTTCTTTATTTTTACTTTGGTTTCATACTTTAGAAAATACTGACTTATAGTCAGACGTTTTAACTGAATTGAATGTAGAATTTAGGCTAAAGGCCAAGCACTGGGACCTACGAGGCCATTCAGCGCTGAAACGGAAATTGACAGTAAAAGGTTTGAAAGGTGTAACAGGAGGAAAACCTCGCAGTCGCACTGTGAATTAATTGTTAGGAGAGGGTGGTAAGTTAGGATGGAAGAAAGAGAATATGAAAGGAGGTACAGTAAAAGGAACGAAAGGGGTTGCAGCTAGGGGTCGAAGGCACGCTGCAAAGAGCCTTTAGTGATGCCTACAGCGCACCGCAAGAGGCGCACTGACGGCACTATCCCCCCTACGGAGATCTGATGTTTTAAACTGTCCCCGAAATTTTCAAGCCGGTATGATGCAAAACCATCTGGATATTTATGTACAGTAGATCAAAGCGGTGATGATATGAGAAGTAAAAGTGAGAGCAATAACTATATATAAAATAGCACAGAATATGGATTTATAATTAAAGAAGATTCCACGGACCAATTATTATGAGAAAATAAATAAGTACAGCTCATTAATAAAAGGCATATTTTTATTGACATAGTCCAGCCAGGGAGGAAAATTATCCCCTATTTTAATTAGATTATTCAGTTGTGCGTTGAAAGATGGTTAGCTGATTTATGTGAACTGGAGCACAGAGGAACTATGATCATAGATGTCGTTTTAATTGAAAAAAAAAAGTAATTAGTAATGATTTTAACCAATTCATGTGTGAAGAGAAAGGAGTGATAAAGGATATAGTGCATCAGCTATTTCACGCTAATGCAAGCATGACCATGTGATGTTTTCACTTTGTGTTCATATGTGTGTGCGTTTGTGACTGAGAGAGAGAGAGAGAGAGAGAGAGAGAGAGAGAGAGAGAGAGAGAGAGAGAGAGAGAGAGAGAGAGAGTGACTAAATCCCGTAAATGGCTCACCATTTCTGGTTCTTTGAAAATTATGTAGCGATTCGTTTGAAGCTATCCCCGCATTCTGCCTAGGGTTTACCTTTAATGTTTCTCCCATTAAAAGAATCAGAGATTTATTACTTAGACAGGAGAGACTGAGATAAGAGAATAGAGAGAGAGAGAGAGAGAGAGAGAGAGAGAGAGAGAGAGAGAGAGAGAGAGAGAGAGAGAGAGAGACTGGAAGGAATCACATTTTGTCAGAGCGGAACAAGGAAAGGGAGAGGTAGCGATGGACAGGGTGGTAATTAAGAAGCAGAGAGAGAGAGAGAGAGAGAGAGAGAGAGAGAGAGAGAGAGAGAGAGAGAGAGAGAGAGAGTGGTAGGAATCACATTTTGTCAGTGCGGAACAAGGAACAGGAGAGGTAGGCGCAATACACACACAAGTAAAATAACAATGCCTGGGTATGAAAATTTTTTCTGGACATAAATTATTTCACAACATACCCTCATAGGTGTGATGTACTGGGCATTAGTATATGATGTCACGGGGTACAGTTCAGATTTTCATTTTAGCCAATTATGCTGAATAAAAATGCATTCAACTTGTGAACTTTATGAAACAAGTAAAAAATGCGCCGAAGAGTCTTCGGGATTTCGGCGCAATCGAGTTTTTTGTACAACGTATAATCAAGGCCACCGAAAATAGATCTGTCTTTCGGTGGTCTCGGTATAATGCTGTATAAGCCGCGGCCCATAAAACTTTAACCACAGCCCGGTGATGGCCTATCCTATATCACTGCCAGACGCACGATTGTGACTAACTTTAACCTTGTAAATAAAATAAAAATAATTAAGGCTAGGGGTCTGCAATTTGGTATGTTTGATGACTGGAGGGTGGATGATCAACATACCAATTTGCAGCCCTTAGCCTCAGTAGTTTTTAAGATCTAAGGGCGGACAGATAATGTGCGGACAGAAAAAAGTGCGGACGGACAGACAAAGCCGGCACAATAGTTTTCTTTTCCAGACAAATAAAAAGTGAATATCATCAGAAATTCCCGTACGAAATGTTTCTGGTTATTAAGTCTTACAAACGAAAATAAAATAAAAATTAAACTACCAATTTCCAGAATTTAAATGAATACTATAATAAAATGGTTCTTACCAGCGATTTTCGTTCTGAAATCCCTGCAGTCATCTACATAACTTATGCAAACTAATTAATCTCGAGAACTCATAATGATAAAAAATCGATGTAACATTTGATAAAGTTCAAAATTAATTCCGCTGGCAATCAGTGAACTTCATAATTCAAATATGATTTTTATAACGGAGGAATGAGAAATATTTCGGCAAAGTTTTAAATTGTAAATCTTTGGGAGTCTTGAAATGAAATGTTTGTAATTTCTTTTTTTTATTTTTACTACTACTTATAATAATAATAATAATAATAATAATAATAATAATAATAATAATAATAATAATAATAATAATAATAATTACTGAACAATCCCAACTAGGATAAGTATAAAACAAAGTGATAATAGTGCAAATTTGGAAGGCAGACCCAGCGAGTGCCATGGAGTCGAATCCAATATATATATATATATATATATATATATATATATATATATATATATATATATATATATATATATATAATCAAAAAGGTCTTAGCATAATAGTCACCCTACCGGTTCTCAGCAAAATCTTATTAGCCTCTTTCCAACTCTGGTTGGAAGAACCACACTCGTGTAACTCCAAAGTTCCCAATTTACTAATATGCTAAAGTATATTAAGACACAGTAAGCTTTTGACAGATTGCGCTCATCCATCCGGTTCTCGCTGGGGAGCCGAACTGGCCCCAGTAACGTCAGAACTGAAAACTGGGACGGTATACAATGCACAAGCAAAAAATTACAACGCTGTTCTTAACATGAGCTTCAGCAGACAAAGCAGAGTTAGTCTCCACACAGGATGGAAGTCAACAACCTTTCATAAAAGTCCTGAAAGCCAGGAGAAATGAAATCATTTACCCAGAATGACTGAAGAGTGAACAGACCCATCTCTTGTTTGTATGACCATTCATGACAGTTTTGCGTCGATTTAAAATAATCCTGCAGACCTTTTGTACGACAAATGCATCCATATGATTAAACTCACTTCAAAGGTCCCGGAAATCAGATACCGCTGATTCGTTGTAAGTTATTCTTATCAAATGGTAAGTTATTTCCGAAATAAATGAGAGGATGATTCAGGCATCAAAGTGGGCAGGTTCATTATGGCTGCCTTTGATATTAAAATTTCTCTCTGTAAAACATCGTGACAATTAGCAATGTGCCTAAATTAGTAAATGTACGTACCAACAATAGTCAGCTTCGAGTAATGTAATTCTTGGAATGAACTCCAAGCGATGAGAGGGCGTAATCGACTAGCTTATTTGGCAAAGTTTTTTTATGCTCATTATCGCTTCAGTAAAAGAGAAAATGGTAATTCAAAATGTAAAAGACAAAATGGTAATTCAGAGAAAAAGTGAAAGAGAAATTGGGTAATTCGGATAAAAAGTAAAAGACAAAATGGAAATTCAGATAAAAAGTGAAAGTGATGATGGAAAAAACAATTTAGAGAATAACGTGTGTGTGTGTGTGTGTGTGTGTGTGTGTGTGTATATATGTATATATATATATATATATATATATATATATATATATATACATATATATATATATATATATATATATATATATATATATATATATATATATATATATATATATATATATATAGAGATAAAAGGTCTCAAGATATACTGTAAGTCAACCGGGGAAAAAAAAATTACAAATGTCTACGTAGAAAAAAGTGGGTATAAGGAATCTTATGATAAGCAGTGAGAGAGAGAGAGAGAGAGAGAGAGAGAGAGAGAGAGAGAGAGAGAGAGAGAGAGAGAGAGAGAGAGAGAGAGAGAGAGAGGCATATGAGAAGTGTCTCCTTTCACTGCATCCACTCAGAGTTTACGAGCCGTTTATATCCTTAAGTGTCTATAAAGGCTGAAGACTCCCTTGGGAGGTGGCGGGCGTTATCTCCGAAAAAAGCCGGAGAACTAATCTTCCCGTGCGGTTTTTGAAGTAGAAAGGTCTGTTTTTTATCTTTTTTTGTCACAGAAGAAAAAGACACCAGTATAGGACGTGGCTATATTGATAGGACCCTGTAACTTTGTCAATTTATTCATTATTATTCATTTTTTTTTTGGTGCAATTATCGCACTGACAGTAGAGAGGTCTGTTTTTTTTGTCACAGAAGAAAAAAGTCACCAACAGAGGACGTGGCTATATTAATAGGACCCTGTAACTTTGTCAATTTATTCATTATTATTTTTTGTAACGACTGCACTGAAAGTAGAGAGGCCTGTTCTTTTTTTTTTTTGTCACAGAAGAAAAAGTCACCAACAGAGGACGCTAGTATGTTGTTGGTCAACATAGTCCTGTAACTTTGTCAATTTATTCTTTTTTTTTTTTTGCAACTATCCCACTGAAAGTAGAAAGGGTTGCCTTTTTTTTGTCACAGAAGAAAAAGTCACCAGCATAGGACGTGGCTATACTGATAGTCAATATAGTCCTGTAACTTTGTCAATTTATTCTTTTTTTTTGCAACTATCCTACTGAAAGTAGAAAGTTTTTTTTTTCCAAAGAAAAAGGCACCAGTATAGGTTGTGGCTATATTGACAGGGCGTTGCAACCTTGCCATTTTATTCATAATTAATTTTGCAATTTTTTCAATTATCAAGATTAGACCTCCACGGGATTCAACACTTTTTCCTTTTGTGTAATGCACAGGGGGGGGGGGTGTTAGTAAGGAAATTCATAATTCTTTGCAATTTTTTCAATTATTACGACTAGAATTTCTTGGGATTAAACATTTTTTTCCTTTTATGTGATGCAGGGGCAGGGGAGGAATGTGAGAATATCGTAATTGGAACTGGTTTAGTGTGTGTGGGCTCTATAACCTCAATCTATAGCCTTCAAAAAAAATAAAAATTGAAACCTCTTTTATATCTTGAGAGAGATACTTCAAAAGTAGGAGACAAAATTTATCAAAGCGGGCAGCGACCATCAATTGCTGTCATGGGGCCTCTATGGGATACAAAGTTTTCTTTCACCCGTTTTTCCTTTTTCCTTTTCGTTTTATTTTTGCATGAAGTATATTGCTTCCCACTAAAGACAGTTTTTAATGGAAGAAGGTTAAGGCGCAGACTATCTCCTCGGATGATTCCGTGATGAGATCTAGTTTGCTGTTTGTTTATTTTGCGTAAAATGAAACGGACATTGGCGTATAGGTAATCAGCTTCCCTATATCAGTATATTCCTGAAGTGTAAATAGTTGTTTTAAAATAAAATACTGTGATATAAAATTGGGCTTTTTTTACTTAATAATACCAGTTTAACGACTGATCTGAAGAGACCTTCTATCTTATATATATATATATATATATATATATATATATATATATATATATATATATATATATATATACATATATATAAAAACATAAATAAATATTTATATATATATATATATATAATAAATAAATATATATATATATATATATATATATATATATATATATATATATATACAGCCCCATCTCAAAAAACTAAAAAGCAATACCATGCACGGAAATAAGCAGTGGACCAAAATCATAACCGCATCGCATATTCATATCCTTCTATGAACCGTTTGGAAATCCTTAAAAAAAAAAAAAAGCTGAACCGTACTCAGTAAAATTCCAGGGAAAAGAGTAAAAGTCCCATGAGAAATATTTCAGTAAAATGACTTTTCTTCGAACCCACATTCATAACGAGATAAAATTCCCCTGGCGATGTGGCATATTTCACAAAGAGAGAGAGAGAGAGAGAGAGAGAGAGAGAGAGAGAGAGAGAGAGAGAGGAGAGATTTGAGAAACGTCTCTATTTTTTATTTTTCACGCGAGATGTCGTGCATAAAAAAAAAAAGCTCCGTCGCTTTATTTATTTTTCTCCAAATGTTCGTTTAACATTATGGATTTTCAAAAAAAAAAAATTTTCCTATATGTCAGAGTGAAAAATTCTCCGTCGTTGAAATGTGGAAAAAAGTTTATTGTCGCTGAATTTCTTTTTTTTTTTTTTTTTTTTTTGCATTCTCACGGAAGGCGTTTACTGTTTTTCTTTTATCGAGCATAGCTGAACAAATGGAATAATAATAATAATAATAATAATAATAATAATAATAATAATAATAATAATAATAATAATAATAATAATAATAATAATAATGTTTTCTATCTTCTAATTCTTAGTGTTGTGTATTTTCCACATTCTGTTGCTTTAACGAACCCATCTAGCTTAGCTGAACAAAATGGTAAAATTCTGAATAATAATAATAATAATAATAATAATAATAATAATAATAATAATAATAATAATAATAATAATAATCCATCTAGCATAGCTAAAAAAATGGTAAAATTCTGAATAATAATAATAATAATAATAATAATAATAATAATAATAATAATAATAATAATTAACAGCCGCGCAAATGCTACAATTCTGTCCAATTTAAACTCGACCTCGCCACATAATCTCAAGGACCCACTTTTCGACATTGTTCTTGTTATCTGTGTATGTGTTGTGTTCTGTCCCTTGAGGAACTTCACGTTTAACCTAGGAAAGGGGCGGGAGGTACCAAGGCTGCCTTGTCTAAGAGGCCTTCTCGAGAGGCCCCTAGTGGATACTTCCACGGGCAACACGACCGTGAAATCCTTCGGGGGAGTTGGGATAAGAAGGAGTTGTCTGGGTGAAAAAGTTTTAAGTGGTGGTAGTAGTCCCTGTGTACGGATTCACACACACACATACACACATACACATGCACGCTCACACGCAGAGACTTGGTAAATAAAATCAAAGGGAATAAAGAATGGAAATTTACAGGCAAAGCTGTTTTGCGTCTCAAACTGTTGTCAGAGAATATTAAAAGTAAAAGTAAGGAGACTTATGTTGGTATGATCTTGTACACACACACACACATATACACATACACACACGTCCACTCACTTTTATGTATGTATGTATGTATATGTATATATATGTGTGTGTGTGTGCGAATTACCGTACCTTTTATAGTAAATAAATAAAGGATGAATCACTAATATGAAAATGACAAGCGTCAGTGCACGTGTGTATATATATGTATATATATATATATATATATATATATATATATATATATATATATATATATGTGTGTGTGTGTGTGTGTGTGTGTGTGTGTGTGTGTGTGTGTGTGTGTGTGTGTATCTATAAGGACAACTGAGTCTCAACAAAACTATTAGAGAAGTCACGAAAAGAAATTGGCATTTGAACAAAGTAAGAATATGCAATAAAAAAAATTGAAACGAACGTAGTTACCGGATGGATTATGATACACTATCCAACGGTATACTTGCTAAGACGCCTATGAAGATAACGGCTGAAGTAACAAATGTCTAAGAATAGCTTCTAGGAAACAACAAACTGCATGTGAAGGTGATAAAAAATCTCGTAGCGAAAATCTCCCAAAAAGAAAATACAAATACCAGGATATGAAAGTTGCTATTATAACGAAAAAAGAAAAATCAGTAAGAATAGAACTCTGTCTATGAATAGTTTCTAGAAAACAGCAAATTGCAAGTGAAGATGAGGAAACAACATAATTCGAAAAATCCCCAAAAAGCAAAACACAAAAAACAAAAACAAGCATAATAGCAAAATTACAGAAAAAGAAAACACAAAAAATATAAGAAAGTTGTTGTTAGGACGAAAAAGAAGAAGAAAAAAGAACAGAAAGAACACATCTCCAAAACTGTATCACCAAAGGAAAAGAAAGAACAAACGCAGCAAGAATCGAGAGACGTTCTGAAGCACGAGTGTTTGTCTATCTCGAGCAGCGAGATTACAGTGCGCCATCTTTGATCGCGGGAGAGCACTTCACGGCCATACTCGGGAGATGCATCAAGGGGTATAACAGGCCTCTTGAAGTGGTTTAATGGCTGAGGGGGAATTAAGAGAATGAAGGAACCGAAAGTGAAGAACACTGAGGCTAACAGTCTTCCTGAGATATGCGGGTGTAAAGGGAATATTGTTTATACCAAGGCCGAGAGAAAGAGAAGGTCTGTTCACTTCCTCCCTCAAAGATCCCCCATGTAGGCGGAGCTTTGTCTACCTCCTTATTGCGTCAGCAGGAGGATTGCTGTAGTGAGCAGGTACCTCTAAGATACGTCATCACCTACGTAGTTACCCCAGGTGGGAGGCGGCGACTCCACCCAGCTGGGTAGACCTTGTTTCTCTTGGCCTTGGTTTATACTAAATGCACCTGAGCAATGAATCAGAAAACATAATTATCAGATTGTTTAATGAGGAACTTAAACCTAATCTCAGCCTAGTAGCTTATTTAGTGTTGTGAAAAGGTATGCTGTATTAGCTAAGTAGAGGACAGTAAGTCGAAAGGCCTAGCACCACTCCGTTGTTTCACTTTCCTTCGTGGCATTTGCCTTTATATTTATATATTCATCACGTTCCATATTTTAGTGATTTAGTTATACAACGCAAAATGGCTGAAAATAAACCAAACAAAAAAAATAGTGGAGTGAGTGATATGCATAAATAATTTTTTGAATAACGGAAAGGATAGATATTTGATATGAACCTAGAAACATCCCAGTTCGCTGGTTTTATTTCCGCATTAGGAACTGTGTAAAGATACACTGTCGAGGCCGCTGCATTAAATAAACATATTAATAAGTATGCAAATGAGAAAGGGGAAGAGGATTAGAGGCGCAAAGCTTCGACGAGGAAAGCTATCTTTTATTGGGAGACATGGTTGTTAGCAGAAAAAGTATGATGTATATATGTGTATATATATGTATGTATGTAATGTATATGTATATATATATATATATATATATATATATATATATATATATATATATATATATATAAAACATTAAATCGTTTCCCTTCCAAAGGTAACTTCCTACAAAATGTATTGCGGTCACTGACACATTCATACTTCATTTGCATGAAAATTCTCCTTCCTTCAAAATTTATTACTCTCTCTCTCTCTCTCTCTCTCTCTCTCTCTCTCTCTCTCTCTCTCTCTCTCTCTCTCTCTATAGTTCAACCCCATCCGAAATTCCATTGCACCAACAGCCCTTCACCGAGGGCGGAAAATCCCTTCTCTTCATGTAAAAAAAAAAAATTATCCGTTTTCTGGAATATTTCCGTCATTCATTTTTATCTCTCGGGTTCCATTGCTTTTTCTTCGTCGAAATATTCATGCCCTATTTTTTTTTCTATTCTCTGGAATGACTGTTATTTTATATCGGATTGTCGATAATATAGTTGCTCGTCTTTCATTTCTTTTCATCATACTGAATAACAGAGGGCTGTAAGCTGTCTTTTGCATTTTCATTTTGCATTCCTGTATATTAAGTAATTTTATTCTTATATATATATATATATATATATATATATATATATATATATATATATATATATATATATATATAAAACTTTTGAAAATATGAAATATGCATTTTTCATTTTGCATTCCTGTATATTACATAATTTGTGTTCTAATATATAACATATACATATACATATATATTTTCATATATATATATATATATATATATAATATTGTATTATATATATATATATATATATATATATATATATACATATAAATACATACATATATATATATATATATATATACATATATACATTTTATCAAAAACCCCGACTGCAAAGTGAAAAAATGCAACAGACAGCTTACACCTCTCTTATTCAGCATGACAGAAAAAAATAAAAGAAGAACAAATATATTATCGAACATCCAAAGTAAAATGACAGTCATTCGAGAACGAAAAAAAAAAAAATAGCCTATGAATATTCGACGAGGAAAAAGCAATAGAACCAGGGTGGTAAAAATGAATAACGGAAAGAGTCCAGAAAAGTGGGGATACTTTTTTTTACATAAAGAGAGGGGAATTTTTTTTTTTTTTTTACACTCCGTGAAGGGCTGTTCATGGGATGGAATTTCGGATTGGGTTGAACTATGCAGTGTGATGAATTGAAGCATGGGGAATTTGAATGATTTACTATATGCATGTATATATAGTATATATATATATATATATATATATATATATATATATATATATATATATATATATATATATATATATATATATATATATATATATATATATATATATATATGAATTTTTGACTCACATCAGGATCAGAACCCAGGTCTTTCCATTGAAAGACGAGACCGCTGCCAACCAAGCAATAGAAAGACCTGGGTTCGATCCTGATGTGAGTCAGAAATTTATTTCTGTTCCACAAGGAATTGTGTGTTGATTGTTTCTATATATATATATATATATATATATATATATATATATATATATATATATATATATATACATATACATACATACAAAAACGATCACTTATCACATTCACACTTGACCTGCTGAATTATGGATCAAAACTTCTACAAAACAAAATTGCACCATGCTACCCTCTTCACATACAGAACGCGCTCACTGTCGATCGCCCATACAGACATTGCGCCACTCACCTCCGACCTTCGCTCCCACCCGTTTCCGGGATTCTGAGCCCTTTCGACAAAAATGTAACTACCTATGCATACGCTACGAAAGAGAGAGTTAGAAGTATAAAGGAACAAAGGGGGGAAATCCTAAAACACGGAAATCCTAAAACAAGGGAATCCTAAAACAAATGAACAAAGCCCGCACGTGTCTAACTCTATAAATCGGAAACAAATAATGCAATCGGGGAATAATAGATAAGCCAGCTTTACGGTTTCACAACTGATGCAAACAGCATAAATCCCGCAGAATCAACACCGCATCTGCATTCGAAACAGATTCTGTTATAAAGTGCTCCAAATGAAATGATACAGGGCCGTTCGGATGCGAGAATGTGATCGGGGCTCGCCTCATTTGAATTTCCCATTAGCTGTGGGCGAGATATAAAAACCGAACGGAGGGCGTTTCTATGTGCTCCAGTTAGCCGTGAGAGGAAAAAAAAAAAAGGATCCGTTAAAAGGTGATGAACTGATAAACAGTCTTTTGAATGACTGATAATGACTGGCCTTTGAAGTATAAAATTTATCAGTGCAGAAAGAGAAATGAAATGAGGTACTGTAATACAGAACCATGTTGTAGTAGTTTTCATTAATAACACACTAAATGCGCCGAAGTTTCTTCAGCGCAATCGAGTTTTCTGTACGGCCTCGGCCCACGAATCTCGGCCACGGTCCGGTGGTGGCCTCAGTCACGGCCCATAAGACTCAGCCACGATCCGGTGGTGGCCTGTGTTGTTGGTACCTCTGGCGGTGCCAGAAGTACGATTATGGCTAACTTTAACCTTAAATAAAATAAAAACTACAGGGGCTAGAGGGCTACAATTTCGTGTGTTTAATGATTGAAGGGTAGATGATTAACATACCAATTTGCAGCCCTCTAGCCTCAGTAGTTTTTAAGATCTAAGGGCTGACAGACAATGCCATTTCAATAGTTTTCTTTGACAGAAAATTAATACGCAAAATAAACATAAAGCTTTAACTTTCACAAAGACGGGAATGAATAGAAGAATGATGAAGACATTATTCGAAAATAAACATAAAAGTTCTCGAAACCCTTGATATTTTGACTTTCCCGGGCCTGGCACCGGTCCAGCATTGCTATTAATATCACGCTATTGGTGCTATTTGTCATAGCTAGGATCTGGGTGCAAACAGCAGAGAATTTTTCCGAGGGAAGATTTATGGATTCAATATTGTCTAATACAACATACATATATATATATATATATATATATATATATATATATATATATATATATATATATATATATTATATATATAAGTCCGATTCGATATATTTACCCCTGTGATTTTACTTCTAATCAATCAATCAATCAATCAATCAATGATAAAGTTGTATGAAAATCGACTATTGGAAATAATAATAATAATAATAATAATAATAATAATAATAATAATAATAATAATAATAATAATAATAATAACAACAACAAACCCCCGGAAGAAGAATAACCTTCAAGAAACTCCTACTACCCTTCTTCTTCTTCTTCCCACTTTTCTCAATCTCAATAACGTGCACGAGTCATCTAATCAGCAGTTAATGACTGACCATTATCGCTCACCGGGGTCTCATTTCATTTCGGGCCCAAGAATAATCTGTCTTCATTCCGCCGCTCCTTGATTAGTTTATGTTTAAAGATAGAAAATTCAACTTCATCACAGAAACCAGTTGAGGATTTTTTTTTTTTGTGTTTTTGTTTTATCAAAACTCGTTCTGTAATCTTTGTCCGATTTTGTGGTCAGGTAATTCGGATAATCAGCGAGGGATTTTTTTAGAAGGTAAAATAGCAAGGATCTTAGTATAATAAGATATATCGAACTTATATTTAATTTTATATTATTCCTTGATTTGCAGATTGGGTAAAATATATTGACGTCACATTTGGTGGGAAGTATTGATAAAAAAAATACATTCCAGGAAGATCCTTCCGCTTTATATTCATTAATGTGTGGGGATGGTGGAACAAGTGTAAAAAATTATGTTATAATCATCCAAGTGTCCACTTGGTCATCATATGGTACGTATATAACATCATATTTCCTGTTTTATTCAGTATCCTCTATTTCATAAATTGCCTAAATTATTTATCAACAATGAAGAAAGCTTTCATCATTACGTTTTCATCTCTCACCAACTTTCCCCTGAACTTAGTCCTATTTCAAGTGAGGAGGACTTTAAAAATTGGCCTGTTTCATTGTATCATCACTTTGAAGGGCAGAAACGCTTGTTTTTGCACGAGTTTTGAGTAGATATTGGTGTACTTCATAGCAGCAGCAGCAACAATATCAATAGTTCTGACTTCTACTGGTCGCATTTACCACATCTGCGTTGACACTGGCGTGGTGACTTCTTAACTTCTCGCTTTCCTTATATTTTAGTATCGGGTTTCCATAGAATTCCTTGAAAACCCAGAAAGAATACAGTATTGTAGGTTAAAGTTAACTGACAGACACGCAAGGGAAGGATAATACCTGCAGTCTACTACGTTTCCGTGTGTCGAAATCAGGTATATTTTTGCTACAATCAAAATAAATCCATTTTCATCATGGCAACATAATACAGTATAGGGTTTTTTTGTATGTTTGTTTTGTTTTCAATCATCTCGTTTCTATCGTGGTTTTTTTTCCCAGAAAAAAATATATCATTAGCATTCTGTCTTCGTATCAAATCATCTTTATCATTTTAGAAGACTTTCTTTTTCCTCTTTCTTTGTCCTCTCAGTGCAATTCCTCCTGGAGAGTTCCTTGGGCAGCAATAAAGCTCTTCACAATCGCAAGGGCTTATGGTCTTTATGATTAATTAGCCCAAATTGCGAAGGTCGCCAGGGGATAATAGACCAGCCACTGTGAAGGAGCTTGGGGTCGTGAGCGGTTGATTTCGATGGCAGGATTTGGGAATTAGGTCAGCGGTTCAAGGGTCCCAGTCAGAGAAGGATCTGAGGTGGGTGAGCTTTGAAATGGTGTTCTGGAGGAGAAATAAAAGATACTAAAAATATAGGATAGACCAGGAACTGACAGGAAAGGGGTTGATGTAACAAGTGTTCGCTGAAATCTAGAAGGCAATAAAAGATGAATATAATGGGCAAGGGGTGGAAGGACTGGGGAACGTGGATATTTAAAATAACTATACGGAATTGGAAACAGAGTTGAAACTGAAAGGGAGATGGTAATGATATTAAGGTTTGCTGGGAAAGAAACTTGGCAAATACGTTTATTAAATACAAATAATGAGAGTTAAGGAATTACCATCTCTTAATCCCTATTTTTAGGCGTCTACGTCCATCAAGACATAAAATTCAACTTCAAATCACCTTATATCTTTATAGCGCATCTTGATCATTCAAATGTCTTTCTGCAGATTTCCCAGAAACCATCGTTGTCGTCTGCATCCAACTTCCTAAAGCTACGGGGGCAAGTAAAGTCAGCTGTAATAATTCAGTGACACTCCCGATCTATTGCTGTACTTTAATTTAAGCCTGGAATTATGCAAATGAAATGGCGGTACTTCGCGTTTGGATTCGGTTACAACGGGTTGCCGGGATTATAAACCAACAAATGGCTAAAGTCAGCAATCTCTCTCTCTCTCTCTCTCTCTCTCTTCCAGACACACATAGACGCACGCAAAACCAGTACTTATTGTGATAGTTCACAGAACTGAAAAGATCATAGGACATGTTAACTAACTCTACATTCCTCTAATATATATTACTTTTGTTAGCTCTTTGCGAGTGAGGGACTACCTAATGATAATGCATCCTAATAATATATAGCCTTTTTATAATAAATGCCTTTTATCTAATAACATGAAAAGAATGCTATTTGATCCCTGTCTAGTATACTAGTACGTGTGGGCTCAGTCTGCTGTGTGGGTTCACCATCAATCTCTATTCAATCCCTGAATTTTATTCACATATGCTTGTGAGTAGTGTAATATCTGTGTGTGTGTGTATGTGTATGTGTATATATATACATATACATATATACATATATATACACAAATATTTCACTACTCAGAGAAGCGATCTGTTCCGAGTTGTAAACTAAATATTTAACTTTTGCCAGAAAAAAAACTGGGTACGTGCACTGAATTAATAAAAGTGCGTTTCCATTAATACTTTTGTTTTCGAAGCCATAAGACTTGATTGCAAAATGAATTACTGGACTGGATAAACACAATCTGATTTGCGTTTATCTCTTTTAAATGTTTTTGCATATTACTCAATTCTGGTGTTTCAGGGAATTGGGGGAATATTTAAAAAGGTTTTTATGATTTGCACTTATCTCTTTTAGCTATTTTGCATATAAGTCTGTTCTACTGTTTCAGGGAATTGGGGAATATTTAAAAAGCTTTTTATGATCTGCACTTATCTCTTTTAACTTTTTTTCATATTACTCAATTTTGGTAGTTTCAGAGAAATGGGGAATATTCGAAAAGTTTTTTTATGAATAAATTCCAAATAACGCTGAATCAACAGATTCACTTACGGGTTACATAAAACACACAAAAGAAAGTTTGCGTTCGATGAATGACTTGAGAACAAGCCAGTTTTAGTTCCCCTGAATGAAAATTTTCACTTGGGAGTTGCAACGGTTTGCCTTTGATATGTCAAGAGACTCTTAAGAACAAGCCAGTTTTTTTGGCAAAAACTCCTCTGAGCAAACCTTTCGGTGGATGTTTTTAAATAAGACTTCGCAGGCTCAGTCGTTCTGCTTTGTTATCTATCATTTTATAAATGTTAATTTTGTAGCAAAGTGGCGTCACGAGAACCCTGACTTGAACTCCATAAGTATTTCATTTGCTAATGTGATAATGAAAATTTCTTCACAAAATTGTTTATCACCTGATAACACTGATACGTTTCTTATACATCTTTAAATGCTCGCGCACCCAGATATTATCTAGTATTTACATAACGACAAAGCGAAAATAATTCTCTGAAAACAAAATGTAAACTGAAAATTTCTCTCGAACTGGAAACAAAAGTCAGTACAAGAATTCTGAGTAGAACATACCAGCTCCTGTATCTCAAGACCAGACACTTTTCGACCAGAAATGGAGACCAAACGGTTATAACTTTTGGACTAAGTATGCCCAGTTATTTGAAACCCTTATATTATATTTTTGTGGCCAGTGCTCCAAAGGGAAGAGTCCAGTTTCCATTGCTATCAGTTCAAGGTAAAGAAGATTTGTTTGTGAAGTATAATATACCAAAAGGTGCCGAATACCTATTTTTCCTCTAACTTATTAGTGTGAATTTGACCTTTGACCCTTGAGTCTATCATACATGTATGTCCATCACGGCGTTTGATCATACAATTTGAGAATATATGGGCGTGTTTGAAAGGTTGACCAACATGATTGAAGAATGATAAACGTGTTTGATATTAATCAATTGCAGTGTGTGGCAGTGTATGATCAATCACGATGACATGCATATTTGATGGTGTTGAATTCAGTCACCCCCATATCTTCAAAGACTTATACTCACAGTTGCTCTTTCTCCCCAACGTTAAACCCCTAATGAGATCAAATACTCCTTTTTTATATACTCTCTTTTTCTTTCCTAATCTCCTTTACCTTTACTTTCATTTCCACTCTTCCTTCAAGCACACTTCCCAGCCATCATCCCCGAGACCTCTTGTTCCTTTCTGGGCAAGCACTCCGCGAATGCTTCCCGCTAATTCAGCCTTCCCTTCCTCAACAGGCTTCGCGCTTTTGAAAGCGTTATTGCACTCTTTAATGCATAATTGCGCCTCTGAATAAGTAACCGCTCGAGCACGCACTCGAGTCAGGATGGAGGTCCTGCTTAAAGCTGAGTGGATTTAAGGAAATTGTAGTGGGTAGAGCAGCTAGATTTTTTAATTTTTATTTTGTGCTTTTAATTTTTTATACATTTTCTTAGCAAACGCTTTTCTGCACTTAGAGACACACCATTGCTCTTTTACTGAAACACCTGATTGATTCTTTTTCTTTATTCATATATATATATATATATATATATATATATATATATATATATATATATATATATACATCATACATACATACATACATACATACATATATATATATATATATATATATATATATATATATATATATATATATTTATATACATACATACATATATACATAAAACCAAGAAACAAAAGAGGCAAAATCATTACGGCTGAAAAGTAGAGCCTTCACTTCACATATCATATCATTTCCGGGAATCCGGATCAGTTACATAACAGGACATCACTGACTATGATGTAAGTGTCCTGACGTCTTCAATCTTGACGCTGAATAATGTCAAAGGTCGCCAAATACCAAGACTGACCACGCCGGAAACCATTCGTTATTGACGTTGTGAGGTAAGGTCAAAAGGTCACCGGGCATGCCGTAACTACTTCACGTAAGTATGAAAAGAAGAAGAAAAGAAGAGTTATAATTTCATGATTCAAAATAATTGAATTGCGACTCACAGAATGATGTAGAGATTGTCTCTGTTTTTTCACTTCGAGAGAAGAGAAATTTATGAGTATCTGTAAAGAAAAAGTATTAGCTTTCAACTCATTGGTAGGACTGTTTTTAAAAAAAAATCTCTCTCTCTCTCTCTCTCTCTCTCTCTCTCTCTCTCTCTCCTCTTCATTTCAGTTCCTCATTTAAAACTTTTACGATGTTTATACATACGAATATTATGCAGAAGCATTTAAACCCTATAGAACTTTATAATAAAGGTACATAATTTCAAAAGGAAAACTGGAGGAAGAGATAAGTATTGATATGATATCCTGAATACGATTCCAACTATATTTTTATCTGATTGATTTTTAGAATTTTTAACAGTTAGAATATCGGCAAAGCTGTATGAGCGAACCGACCCATGAAACTTTAACCACTGCCCGGTGGTGGCTTATCCTAAATAGTTGCCAGAAGCACGATCATGGCTAATCCTTAACATTAATAAAATAAAAACCTCGAGGCTAGAGGGCTGCAATTTCTTAAGTTTGATGACTGGAGGTGGATGATCAACATACCAATTTGCAGCCCTCCAGCTCAGTAGTTTTTAAGATCTGAGGACCGACAGAAAAAAGTGACAGAAAAATGTGCGGACGTGACAGACAAGCCAGCACAATAGTTTCAAGAAAACTAAAAATCGAATGCTAAACTTAGGAACGAAACGAGAAGGAGAGAAGTAAAAGTTTATCCACGGTGCATTTTATATTAAGAAGGAAATTACATGAATTTTTTTTTTTTTGCAATGTTTGAATTTTTATAAAAAAAAAATTACTATCTGTAAGTCCAAGTGACAATTTTTTTTTTTTAATTTGAAGGTGTATGCATTCTCGTTTAGTTTTTTTCCAAGTATCGCATTAGTTTTCTATTCCTAAACGAGTTTTGATAAACTGGATAAATAAGGATTTCATTTAATGCCATATTCCATAAATGAAAACTAGACACTAAAAACAAGTCGTTTTAGAAAAATTCTGCCAATTTTGTAAGATACGAGCTATAAAGACGATGACCTTAGAGAGAGAGGGTCAGCAACATTTCAATTCCATATTGAAAAATTAGAAATTAAAAGAAATGATTTTAGAGAAATTCTATCAATTTTTAAGATACGAACTCAAAAGGCGATGACCCGAGAGAGAGAAGATCAGCTATATTTTAATTCCATGTTGAAAAATTAGAAATTAAAATAAATTATTTTAGAGAAATTCCGTCAGTTTTTAAGATACGGGCTCAAAAGACGATGAACTGACAGAGTAGGTCAGCTATATTTTAATTCCACATTGAAAAACTAGAAATTAAAAGAAATGATTTTAGAGAAATTCTGTTAATTTTTAAGATACGAACTCAAAAGGCGATGACCTAGGAGAATATGTCAGCTATATTTTAATTCCATATTGAAAAACCTAGCAATTAAAGAAAATTTAGAGACATTCTGTCAAGTTTTAAGATACGGGCTCAAAATGCGATGACCTGAGAGAGAAAGTCAGCTACATCTCAGTTCCACTCTTACAAAAATCCGCCTACATGCGACTGATTGTATTGCTATTAATCAAAGCTCCAAAGTTCAACCAATCACTGATGTGTAGGCAAGCTACTCATAGCACGTTGCCTCCGTGTCTCTCTGGATCCTTGTCGGGAATGAAAATAGCTACAGCTGGGCCATTCATGAACTGACACATCCATCCTATGACGTGTGGGTGTTCTGACGTCACTGTTTTGCTATAGGTCATGGTAGATTCTGATGCAAAGCCGGATATGTGTATGTTAGTAAGATTCAGGTCTCTCTCTCTCTCTCTCTCTCTCTCTCTCTCTCTCTCTCTCTCTGTCTATGTCAGTTTGTCTGACTCTTGTTCTGGTGTCTGTATCTGAATTAGAGATTGTCTAATATAGTATTATTAATTCTGAATAGGAGGAAGTAGACTACTGGTTACAGTGAACTAGATACTCAACTATATTTGTGGGTTATATATATATATATATATATATATATATATATATATATATATATATATATATATATATATATATATTTATATACACATATATATATATATATATTATATATATGTATGTATATATATATTTTTAAATATATACATATATACAGTATATAGATATATACACACATATTTATGAAATACAAATAATAATAATAATACTGTACATGTAATCAAAAACCGAACCTAGCTCTTCACAGCCCAATATTCATGTCATTGGAGAAAAGGCTTTAATCCTACAACGCCCGATTTCAATCAAACATGGCTGCTCCTCGTAGAGACATCTTGTTAACAAGTCCACGGATTAAAATTTACAACAGTTAATCCCTGTCTGCAATGTCCAGTGGATGGAAGACGAGGATGCTGTAGCATTTACGAACAGAAAATTCTATTCCCTTCTATTATATTCAATTAGAACGGTGACAAGTTAGTGGGAGTAAAAAAACACACACAAAGATAAAATAAAGATACATTTGTGTTGCTTCCATGTAAACTAGTCGATGACATATGCATTACAAAGTAAACAAAATTCAGCTTTATTCTCTTCATTTTATACCGTTCATATTTTTAGACTCTTTAGTTTTCTGTAAAAGAAAACTATTGTGCCGGCTTTGTCTGTCCGTCCGAAATTTTTTATGTCCGCACTTTTTATGTCCTTCGCCCTCAGATCTTAAAAACCACAGAGGCTAGGGGGTTGCAAATTGGTATGTTGATCATCCACCCTCCAATCATCAAACATACCAAACTGCAGCCCTCTAGCCTCAGTATGCCAGGCCACCACCGGCCCGTGGTTAAAGTTTCATGGGCCGCGACTCACACAGCATTATACTGAGACCACCGAAAGATAGATCTATTTTCGGTGGCCTTGATTATACAGTGTACAGAAAGCTCGATTGCGCCGAAGAAACTTCGGCGCATTTTTTACTTGTTTATTAACGAAATGTCTTCATATATCGTCCGGAAATAAATTGGTTCATATTTAATCTCACCTGAGCTGTAACGAAATATAGACTACAAAAACTACAAAACCTCATGTAATTCTATCTTTCCATTCAATAACAGGGGTTTGATTAAGTGTCACTCACCCGAAGGTAGGAAAAAAACTCTCACTCTTCAATAAATCAAACGAGCAATTTGTTGAAATCACTTATTTCAGCGCGCAGTGGAGAATATATGACCCTATACTTCATATGCTACAAAGGAGAAATACAATGTAAATAAATAAAATGTCACAAGTAAAAATACTAACTCATACACCAAACTACTATGTTTCCTATCGAAATTATATATATATATATATATATATATATATATATATATATATATATATATATATATATATATATATATATATATATATATATATATATATATATATATATACACGTAATTGGTTTCTGTATTTGTCTTAATATTCCAACGGAACAGCAATCAAGTTAAAAAAAGAGGCACTGAATATTATCGAAAATCTCCTTGCAGCATTATTTATATTGAGTTATCAATATACGAGCTAATTGGCCTGCTTAATTGATGCTAATCAACCCATGAATCATTAATGAAGCTCCAAGCAAAAGGGTAATAAATACATTCCTCTGGTCAGTAGCCCCAAAAAAGTGCTTGGAAAGCAGTGATAATCTCGTCTCAAATGAATCGCGAAATGGATTTTATTTGTAAGCAAATATTTTCAGCTAAATTAAACACTAATTATAATGCTAGCCGAATTAAGCAAAAGTACTGTTTCCAAAATGCATCTTTATTCGTTGAATGGACGTTATTTTGTGATTGGTATTTTAGTAATGTAGATTGGAAAACGTCGGTTTACGTAATTATTATTATTATTATTATTATTATTATTATTATTATTATTATTATTATTATTATTATTATTATTATTGAATCTAATCGAATTCACGAACTCGTCTTTAACAGGGGTACACATTCAGTCAAAAGTAATAAATTATGAATTCCTTATCAAAATTATTATCTGACAAATTATGCACACACACAAACACACACATACACACTTAATTCTATACATATATATATATATATATACATATATACACATTATAACATAAAATCACTATAAGGATTCTTCATCCCTAGCCAACCGAAACTTCTAAGTGTCAAGCAAGAGCTCCTCCCACTATGATGAAAGCAAATCTTTAATAAATCCTGTTGAGCAACCAACAGGAGCCCCCTCCTGCTGTTGTTCGCCAAGGGAACTAAAACAAGTGTTCCTCGTTTTCGTTCTCATTAAACCTCGCCATTGAGGTCAGAATATCCTCAGCCAAGAAGCCACCAGCGCAAGAACAAATCCACGAGGGAAAAGCGACTATTCTTCTCTCCGCAGAGAGCGCTCCTCCCATCTCTCACTCCATTCTTCTCTCCTTCCGAGGATTCTTCTCAGTAACACCTCCTCTCCTCTCTCCCCCACCAAGGACGCACAGCGTCAGCCTTTCATTCAACGCCAACAACAATAGACACAAACAAAGGCCATTTGAGAGGGAACGTTACCAGTTCATTTGCGGCGGAGGAGATTGGCCAAGTTTAAACCGGAATGGATTCCTTGCTGGAATGGATTCCTGCTGGAACTCAGCATGTGTTGTTTAATGGAGGCCCATTATCTCCTTCTCGTTTCTTCTGACTTCTTCGGATGCGTAGATCGACACACAGGGGCGCGCACAGACTTTCAGAAGGGCAGAGGCTCAGGTGGAAAAAAGGGCGCTCCCTGAGTTTTTGGAAATGAAACAAGGATATGACCTAATTAAATTATTATTTCTGACAAAAAGGGCATCTTAGCTATTAAGAAGGAAAAGGGCATGGGCTCAAGCACCCCAAGTACCCACCATCCCCCTTGAGCACGCCCCTGTCGACATAAGCTGCCCTTGAGCAGTCATTTAACTTTTTTGGGGATCCCGCAGGAGACGAGAAGAACCTTGCAAAAATTAAGAAATTCTTCTCCATGGAAGAACTCAAAGAATCGGCCTGGTCCGTCAGCTCATTATTTAGGAAACGGAACAAAGAGAATACAGATGGAAATAATTTTTATTTCTACTATATAATTATATTTTGTTCCAAAAGAAAACTATTTAAGGGTAACTCATTAGTGTTTTTTCATGAATGTTCTGACAAGCAGCAATCTTTCAACCTTTTCTCTATACGAAGTCCTCTCTTTTGCATTTCTTCTTCTTCTTCTTCTTCTGGTTCTTCTTCTTCTTCTTTATCTTCTCCTCTTTCTTCTTCTTCTTTTCCTTCTTTTCTCATTCTTCTTCTTCGTCTTCTCCTTCCCCTTCTTCTTCTCCTCCTCCTTCTTCTTCCTCTTCTTCTTCTTCTTTTTCTTCTTCTTCTTCTTCTTCTTCTTCTTCTCTTCCACTCCGCTTGACAGAAAAGTTTGCCTCAAGAAGTATCGTTGAAATTTTCTCATTAAAACTTAAAGCGATCATTGTCGCGAAGTTGCCGTCTGTAAAGTTCACGCTTGGAACAACTTAAATGATGCAAGACGAAGGAATTAAGACCCCCACAAAAGCCTCCGAGAGAAGGAGAGAGAGACAAAACAAGTTAAAAAATGCGTCCAAGTTTCTTTGGCGCAATCGAGCTTTCTCTACAGCCGCTACAGCGTATAATCAAGGCCATCGAAAATAGATCTATCTTTCGGTGGTCTCGGTATAATGCCGTATGAGCCGCCGCTCTTGAAACTTTAACCACTGAAAGATGGTGGCCTGTCTTATATCGTTGCCAGAAGCACGATGATGGCTAACTTTAACATTATTAAATAAAATAAAAAAAACTACTGAGGGTAGAGGGCTGCAATTTGGTATGTTTGATGACTGGAGGGTGGATGATCGACATACCAATTTGCAACCCTCTAGCCTCACTAGTTTTTATTTTATTTCAGGTTAAAGTTAGCCATAATCGTGCTTCTGGCAATGCTATAGTACAGGTCACCACTGGCCAATGGTTAAAGATTCATGGACCGCGGCTCATACAGCATTAAACCGAGACCACCGAAAGATAGGGATCTATTTTCGGTGGCCTTGATTATATGCTGTGGCAGAAATAGTTATCATCAGTCTCCTTCAGTAATTCATCTCCTTTAACATCTAACTCAGCCACTCTTCCTCATTCTTTAACATAGTTATCACCAAGTCTTGGTTTTCCACTGTCAGGCCAAATGTGATGACGGGCGTCTTATCTGCTCTAGGAAATTCTCCTCTCCCGCTGGTCGCTGTTGTTAATCGCATCAGGATTCTAATTGCTCTGGATCAGGCGTCATTAAACACATTAAAGATGAAGATTTTGACATTTCAACGTGAATGGCTTTCAAGGATTAGTCGCTTCTCAATCAGTCAAGGGACTTCCTTGTTTGAATGAATCGTCAGTTTTTAATGAGTATTTCGATCGATGGGTTTTATTGTGTCTGTTCATAAATCGGAAATGATGATACCCTTTACGGTTATTGAAACCATAATTTTCTGAGACCTTTCAGTGAACAATTCTTCCATCAAACCTAGGTAATACACATATAATATATATAATATATTATAACATCATAAATATAATATAGAATGATTACAGAAATTGAGACCATAATTTTCTGAGACCATTCTTTAAACAATTGTTCAAATATATATACCATATATTTATATATATATATATATATATATATATTATATACAATATGTTATATATATATATATATATATATATATATATATATATATATATATATATATATATATATATATATACACATATCTTCTTTACTATAAACAACACGGCTATTCTAATATGCGATAATTTAGAAAATATTTCGTTCAAAAACAACATAGAAACAAAGACCATAACTACAAATATCTCTTATTACAGGTGAATAAACTGCAATATGTATTATACTTTGTAACGTATGTGACTTATACTATGTAATCTCAGTGTAACCCACTCCTGGTCGTTTTTCTCTTCAATGTAATTTTGTAAGCAAGTGATATATGATATTTTATTAGTGCCTTTACGTTTCCGCAACTGTACAACCTCTGATTTTACCATAATTTCACATTTGCCTTCCACCCTCGTGAGTGGCTTTTGATACCGTAAAACAATGGAGTGGCGAAATCCATTCTGTGAGATTAATGAATGTCTGTTATTGTCCTTTTCGTTAAGTGGATTAAATTCATGGAGAGAGACAAAGCGAGCTGGAAGCCTTTTCTCTATTCATTTCATGGCATGTGTTTTCTTTTTTAAACAATGCATCAAATAGAATGATTATGGTACAGTATTCTAGAAATGTTTTTTTTCCGAGATAATTCGTATTTTTGTGGAGTTTTCTTCTATAGACTTGAGTAAGACGGTGTACTGTTGTTGTTTATATATATATATATATATATATATATATATATATATATATATATATATATATATATATATATATATATACATATATATATATACTGTATATATATATATATATATATATATATATATATATATATATATATATAAAATTAGAAAAATTCTGTGAAAAATCAGGCAGACATAAATGAAGACATAAAAGCTAAAATTAACAAAGAGAGGAAAATTAGGAAAATTCTGTGAACAAATCAGGGAGACAAAAATGAACGGAATGAAAAGCCAAAATGATTAAAGAAACGAAATTAGAAAGATTCCGCCGCGAGTAGGCGAACGTCGGAAGGAGAATGTAAAATTAAACGGGGCAAACAGAGTAAAGAAAAACAGAGGAAGAATGAGTTTGAAAGACAAAGCTCGTGCCTACGACAATATAGGCTCTTATCTGCAAGGTATATTTGCTTAACCTCATTTGCTTTCTCGCTCTCCGGTTCCTCAGGAAGGCTCCTACAATTAAAGAACAAAAGGTTCCCGGAGCTTGCAACTTCAGCTTCTCCTATCAACACATATGCACACGGATACTTTATGTACACTTACTTTATGTCTGCACTCACATACCACACTCAACCACATTCACGTGGGACACAATCGACCATTCTTTTCACTTTGCTTCCTCGTCCTCAAAAGGAGGCGAAATGATCACAATACAACAAGATTCCTCTAAAGGAAACAAAGATATCATAATGAAGGAAAGCTAATGTTTTCACCTTGCCTGGTATTGTGCACACTTACCAACATACGTACGTTACAAATACTCTAAGAATTATACTAGCATTCAATCTCAACTTTTTTTTTTTTTTGTTATTCGAGGCTAGCCGCTGTTAGAGAATAACAACAAAAAATTCGTATAAATTCACATTTAAACTATATACTGAACAACGCGTGTTGGAATGTTCCAAAAATATAAGCAAGTATTCACTGTAGTTTTTTTTATCATCTAAAAACTCATTTTCCATCGAAATTTCTAGTGTTGTCCATATGGTACAGGGAACAGGAATTACACCAGACTGAATTCGATTGATTTTTAGTTATCTGTAAAAGAAAAGTGTTGTGCCGGCTTTGTCTGTCCGTCCGCACTTTTTCTGCCTGCATTTTTCTGTCCGCCTTCAGATCTTGAAACCTACTGAGGTTAGAGGGCTGCAAAGTGGTACGTTGATCATCCACCCTCCAATCATCAAACATACCAAATTGCAGCCCTCTAGCCTCAGCAGTTTTTATTTCATTTAAGGTTAAAGTTAGCCATAATCGTGCTTCTGGCAACGATATAGGACAGACCGCCACCGGGCAGTGGTTAAAGTTTCATGGGCCGTGTTTCATACAGCATTATACCGAGACCACCGAAAGATAGACCTACTTTCAGCGGCCTTGATCATACGCTGTAGCGGCTGGACAGAAAACTCGATTGCGTCGAAGACGCTTCGACGCATTTTTTACTTGCTTTAGTTTTCGCTTCATTAGAAAATACAAACCGGTTACGAAGCGGGTGAAATAATCAAATTCTTTGCATAAGTACAAAAGAACAGGTTATTAAGGCAAGAGGTGCCACTGAGAGGTCATCCGTATTGTTCATACTGTACTTTCGTAATAAAGTTCGTTTGAAGACAATATATTTATCTTAGAATTTATTGTTGCTAATTTTAGTACCAAACAATACAAGGTGAAACGTACGGATGTAAAATCAAATCGGTGAATGAGGAAAAATCTTATAATGGGAAAGGAAAACATTAAAAAATTCAAGCCATAAAAGAAACGGATATAACGCAACAGTGAAAATGAGAGAACGGAATGAAAAAAATATAATAACTTATAATATTATCGAAAAAAATAATGTAATAAAAAGGGAGTTGACAATAAAAGTGGCAACTTGGAAATTATATGATAGAAAAAAAAGATGAAATGAAAAAAAAATCCAGTGAAAATGCCAGAACGAAATATAAAAAAAAACATTACACTAACTTATAATATCAATTATGTGATAAAAAATAAAAATAAAAAAATATAATTTGAAGTAAGAAAAACTAGTGAATGTAAGTAAACAAAAAAAAAACTAATAAGCAAATCTAAAAAGACCGAAGAATAAATAACAAGCGATTGAATTGAGATAAACAGTAAAATGAGAAAAATTCATTAAAATGAAAGAGTGGATCATCAGAAAACGCTTCCTCTTAAGAAGAGAGAATTACGTAACGGGAAAGCACACAAAGCGAGAGGAAGGAGGAGCGCGTCCCCTTTAATTCATTGCTAATTCATATTCTCCTTCGTTCTTTATTTACGCTTACTTTACATTGAAGAAGACGGAACAGAGGAATGACTGCACAGGAAAGTATCAAGTGTATATATATATAAATATATTATATATATATGTATATATATATATATATATATTAATAATATATATATATATATATATATATATAAATATATATATATATATTATGTATATATGTTATATATATATATATAATTCTTATATAAATTTTATATATATATATATATATATATATATTATATATATATATATATATATATATATATATATATATATATATATCTATACTATACATACATACATATATAATGTGTTTCATTTATACTATAATCTGTGATTTTAAACGGCCTTTCAACTTCATAGGACAATTAGATTACGGTAAAATTGACACACAGAGTAAAAGAAATACAGGGATAAATGACAATGCTTATGAAAAATGAATGAAAAAACTCAACGTAGGTAATTATCTACAAATCTGTCTAAACCGCAATTTTACAGAACCGTCAAAAGTCATGACATTCAGAACGGAATAAAAATATATTACCTATATAAGTAATATCAACATCAAATTCAACAAAATATTTCTACATCAAACAAGCTGCAAGTTAGACGACAGAAACACCTAGGCAATCACTTGACACGACCGTACCCTTTAAAATCAAGTGGTGCTTCCCACTTCGGTTTTGGTTGGAATGACTCCATTTCAGCATTTCACCAGAATAAACAAACGGAACAATATGACTCCAGTGGTGATGGGTAGTCTTCTCAATATCTAGTTTATGCTTTTGAAGAGGATGATGGATTTCCACGCCTATCTCCAGCAATATTAATGTGGTATTCCTTCATAGAATGACAAGCGGGTATTGAATAATAATTGCCCACAGAAAATGTGCTTTAGGAAAATAGAGACAATATGTTATATCTGGTTTATTTATTTTACATAATGTCTATTTTCTAGTGTGGTTTCTGGTTTCTGTATAGAAATATATACATGGAATATATGCTATAAATTATTACCGTCAAACTAACAGTTTTCTTCAATGTATCAACAAAAACTGTCAAGTAATTTAAATACATTTTTTTTACATAAATTGTAGGAAAAACCATTGTGAAATACACAATGGCAAAAATGTTTTTTTGCCTGCTGTTAGAAAAATCAGAACATATCTGAAAAGACTGAGGTTTCGTAAAATAATAAAAAGAATCCCATAGCCTTTTATGAAATATTGCCTATTCATCCGGTTTTATTTCTCTATCTTTTATTTTCTCTGGTAAAAGACTGAGGCCCCTCCCGTTTAATGCATTAACATTTGCATGCAAAAGAGAATGCTTTAATTTTTCCTAGCGAGAAATCTGCAATTTTGAATTCAAGACGAACGAACGGTGTATAAAGAACGCTATAAAAAAATTACCTGAGTTGTAATCCCTTATATCGTTTGCTAAACAAGAATGGAAATTTGTAGAAGATATAAAACATGACAGAATGATTGAAAAAATCATTACTATATATACATACACACACACTACATATCAATGTATATATATGTATATATATGAATATATATATATATATATATATAAATATATATTTATATATATATATATATATATATATCAATATATATATATATATATATATATATATATATAATATATATATATATATATATATATATATATATATATCCATCCCCAGTGACGTCAAACAAAGAAGAATAAATTGTCATAACATTATTTTATTCAGTTCGAAATAAAACGACATAAAAATTCACTTTGGCACAACAAAAGTTACAATTTCAATGGATACATACATATATATATATATATATATATATATATATATATATATATATATATATATATATATATATATATATATATATATATATATATATATATATCAGCCCATCCTCTGATGACGTCAAACAGAGGAGAATAAATTGTCATAACATTATTTTACTCGGTTCGAAATAAAACGATATAAGAATTCACTTTGGCACAACAAGAGTTACAATTTCAAATATGCAAGAGTAATCAGGCATCAAAGAACACTGGGACAGCAGTAATTACACAGCAATTGTTGTAATTTCGATGAGAGATATACGATATAGGAAAAACTCACAGTGAAAATTACCTCAGCCGTGATACGTAAAATGCAGATTTTCATGCATTAATGGGATGGTGTGATTGGACTAATAACCTCTCTCTCTCTCTCTCTCTCTCTCTCTCTCTCTCTCTCTCTCTCTCTCTCTCATAGATGCTAGACTACAATAATATTCCGATCGCATCGCGTTCAAGTTGAAGTATCTATCTATCTATCTATCTACCTATCCACCCATTTATAGATGTATATGTGAATAATATGTTATATATATATATATATATATATATATATATATATATATATATATATATATATATATATAGAGAGAGAGAGAGAAAGAGAAGAAGAAAGAAGAAAGAGAGAAGAGAGAGAGAGAGAGGTATGTTGGTTTGGAATGGAAAAATGTAAACAAACAATTCTGCTTCCATATTTCAGCCTAATAGTTCCACTTGCATTCGTAAACTAGAGCTTAGCGAAATTACATATATTTTCTCCCTTAAGGTCGAATTTTTGTAAAAATAATATATTAACAAGGAAAATGGTGAGCCTTCCAAGTGCTGGGAAAGCGCCATTACACCAAAACTTTCATCTGGAACTGCGACATGGCAAGTGTTTGTAAGAAGTCATAAGGAATATTGCCAACACTTTATGACGGATGTAAAATAAAGGTTTTACGGCTGAAGTTGGAGCGTTTTGGATGTCCTTTTACTAACAAAATGAAGTCACAGCAATGTATTCATGGGTAAATGCAACGCTCTTCATGACTCGGGCCGTGGCTGAAAGTTTCATACAGCATTATACGCCGTACAGAAAACTCGATTGCGCCGAAGACACTTCGGCGCATTTCTTACTTGTTCGTTCAAATCACACCTCGTTTAATCCCTTTACCTTCCCCTACTCGCCTTTTCGCCTGTTTTTTATATTATTCCTTTTTAGCCGCTTACTTTTTCCTCTTCAAAATCACTTTTTCTCAGTTCATCTCCTTTTTGCTTCTGTTACTTCTGCTCTCATTCCATTATTTTTCGCCTAATCCTCTCCTGTTCTTCCGTCCTTTTTATTCCCCCCTCTGCGCCACCTCCCGGTTAATCCTCTCATCATTTAGGCCAGTGGTTCTTAACCTTTTTATTACCACGCCCCCTCTGAGAGTTGGTCCTTCCCTCCACGGCCCCCTTGCATCTGTGAGTAAAATTCCCTCCAGGATTTGAAGGAAAATTAAAAATGAAGAGAAAGAGAATGGGTGTTTTCATTCTTAAGCCCAACGAGTCTAACTAGAGTAGTAGACGATAGGAAACTAATGTTATAAGCTTTTGCATTTTTTCATAAACTTCTGAATATTAGTTCCTCAAATTGTTAATATCGAATATAATTAGAATTTTAAATTTTTTTCCTAGCTTGCCCCCTGAAATTGCTGGAAGCCCCAAGTTTGGAACCACTGAATTTTAGGCCCTTCGTTCCTGCCTCTCCATTCCTCTCTGCCTTTTTCCTTCCTCCGTCGTCGAAGTTATTCCGCAGGATCCCCAGGGATTTACCGAGGCATTAATACCCCATTTAAAAATCATCATTAAATCCTTCAGACGAAATCCCAGGTATTACTTCTCCATTAATGATGTGTTGCGTAATCTAGCAGTGGTCCAGGGATTACTACAGTGAATGCGACTGGTGTCTGGTGATGAGCTGGAAAAGGAGAGAGAGAGAGAGAGAGAGAGAGAGAGAGAGAGAGAGAGAGAGAAGAAGATCAAAGTTGAAAATATAAAATAATAGACTAATTTTTAATTAATCAAAGCGTTCTGTTACAACGAAAAATAATAATTTTTTCAGATGGAGAGAGAGAGAGAGAGAGAGAGAGAGAGAGAGAGAGAGAGAGAGATGATAAACGTCCTCAAAGTGGAAATAAAAATGAGAAAGGATTGGTGTTTAGTGATGAGCTGGAAAAGTAGGTGGAAGTTATCGAAATCGTGTTTTTTTAAATTCTTTTTGCTTATGAATAGAGAAGTTCCACACCTTTAAGTGAAAGTTAAAATTTCTTTGCCAACGCTGCTTAAACCAAACGTCTTCTTCTGCCTGAGGCGGAACTGATTTCCAAATAAGGCAGATGTTGGAAGACATCCCCGAGACGTTCGAAGTCAATTAGTGGTTAAAATTGGACAAGTGGAAGTCGTGCAGACTGGTGAGCAAATATCGGTTTTTATTCTTTTTTTTCCTTTTTTCGTTTTCTAATCATAAGAGGAGGAAATTGTGATATTCTGAGCAGGAAAATTAGGCTACATAGCTCCTAGAATAACTCAACCCTCCAAAGTTGAGCTGAGTTGATTTGGATAGAGAATTTCGGCCAAAGGCCAAGCACTGGGACCTATGATGAAACGGAAATTGACAGTAAGAAGGTTTGAAAGGTGTAACAGGAGGAAAACCTCACAGTTGCACTATGAATCCATTGTTAGGAGAAGGTTGAGGAAAGATGGAAGAAAGGGAATATGAATGGTGGTACAGTAAAAGAAACGAAAGTGGTTGCAGCTAGGGATCAAGGTAGGCAAGCTGCAAAGAACCTTAAGTGATACTTACAGTGCACCTCATGAGGTGCACTGACGGCACTCCCCTCCTAAGAGGCAACCCTCCAAATCAGCTATAGTCGTCAAAGGTAAGAAAACTGAAGTAACTTATAATAATAACTTATGATAAATTCCAGTCCAACAAATCGTGTTTGTAACTGGATCGAGATCAAACGGTTACTTGTTGTTTATTGTAGCAATGAAACAGTATTCAAGCGCACCAGTGAATACTTTAATGAGCCGCAGTTCTAAAGGGAATAAGCAAGCCAAAGCAAGATGACACTAATTGTTTGACAGCGAGAGATAAACAGCAGAGGTACAGCATCTGACATAGACAGCAGAGGTACAGCATCTGACATAAACAGCAGAGGTACAGCATCTGACATAGACAGCAGAGGTACAGCATCTGACAAACAGCAGAGGTACAGCGTCTGAAACAGAATGGCAACCAAACAAGTACAATCGTAAATATGAACTTAACAAAAATGCAATAACAGATTCGCATTTCCGTCCTGTTTCTAACTATTTATACCCTGACTCTTCCTCTTGCAGGTCTCAGTGTGAAATTGACACTCGGAATGATGGGAGTAGTCTTTCATACGTCCCTCATCAGGATTAAAAATGTCATTAATGAGCGAACCCAAATGACTCGTTCAGGGAGATGACAACGAGATGCGAGCTCCTCTTAATCTCAAACTGGCGCGCGCGCGCGCGAGACAGCGATGTAATGAAGACAAAGAGGATCGCAGGAGTAAAAGTGAGCAGCAATATGAAAGGGAACGGGAATATTAACGGCACGGATGCTTTTAGCGGTAGTTTGCCTCGATGCAGACACATTTACTCGCGCGCGCGCGCGCACACACACGCACATATATGTATATTAAAAGTGATGTTTTTAATAGCGAAACCTGCTACACACACATACACACATACACACACACACATAGGAGACCGAATTCTCCGAGATTTCACCGAAATATTCAAATTATCGTTGCGTCTGCAAGCAATTGCCTTTGAGACAATGATGCGGTTCTCTGACAGGGTGAAAATTACTAATTATCACGATTATCAAGAAATGATAATGATATAATTATGCTGTCGCAAGCAGAACACTGTGTTTTGCTCGTTAACAGATCCACAGTTGCATATACGTATGTATATTTGTAATTATAACAGCAGCCGTGAATCTCTGAAGCAAAATAATAATAATAATAATAATAAGTATATGTGAAATGTTTTCGTCATAGCGTTTTTCAACCTTTAAAACTGAATGACAAGGGAACCAATATGTATTAACCAACTAATTCAGTGACCTAGTTTGAACATCCACTGTACTTCAGACACAAGCTGAATAGATAAAGTATTGATCTGAAAAGTGAAAGAAAAAATCGTTCAATTCTTCACCGACTGGTTACTCATTTATCATTTCTGTAACACAGAGGGTTTTCGATACGAGACTGAACCAGAATCCCATTCTTTGGTTTTGTCGCAACATATAGGCGATAAATATCCGGTGATACAGCACCGAAATATGTAAATATAGTGCATCATATTTCACAGTCGAGGGCGCATATGTTTGTCCACCTTTATCAATATCATTACGCATACATATTGCGGAAATTTACGTCCGGATAATTTCGACAATAGGAGTGCGTGAGCGCTACGTATAAAGGACGGAATAGCCTTTGATGAGAATATACTGTGTATTTTCTCGTTTTTCGCAATGTTCCTTCTATACTGATGGCTATTTTTCCGTAGCCATTTTTCAAAACATAACTGAAAACGTCAGGAACACAACAAAGGAGCGGGGTACAGAATTTTCGGGAAAGGGGAGTATTATTCTATGCGAAACGCTTCACATCTGTTACTGTAACGTCCAAATTTGAATATTTATGTTTGGTTGTTATGCAAATGAGCGGCGAATTTCATATCAGGTCGGACTATAATGTTTTAATTACTATCCTTAACAACGAGATTCTGCAGGTTTCTCCACAATTTAAACCAACGAGATTCTCCAGGTTTTTCTACAATTTAACCAACGAGATTCTCCAGGTTTTTCCACAATTTCACCAACGAGATTCTCCAGGTTTTTCCACAATTTGACCAACGAGATTCTGCAGGTTTTTCCATAATTTAACCAAAGAGATTCTGCAGGTTTCTCTATAATTTAAACCAACGAAATTCTCCAGGTTTTTCCACAACTCAACCAACGAGATTATCCAGGTTTTTCCACAATTTAACCAACGATATTCTCCAGGTTTTTCCACAATTTAACGAATGATATTCTCCAGGTTTTTTTCACGATTTAACCAACGAGATTCTCCAGGTTTTTCCGCAATTAAACCAACGAGATTCTCCAGGTTTTTCCACAATTTTAAAAGTTTTCTTCTAACATTTAAGTCCCATTTCTCATTTTAAAATACCATGTCTGTAAAATAGCCAGGTATAAAAGCTCATTTGTGTGAGTGCATGTCTGTTCTCTCTCCTAAGTCCATTAGCAAGATTCTTTCGGCATCTAACGAAAGAATTTTTAGGAAGGAAAACTATAAAACCTATAAAACCCAATATAAACCGTAAATGCTAATTATCATCGCCAAGTGAAAACCAAATAAAAATATATAGTAGCATTTCTTAAAATGGAGAAACAAATCCACAGTTATGTATATGGACATATTAAAGATAAATCTGTACAGATAGCTTTCGGGAATCTATCTGTACAGAGTTATCTTTAAATTAAATATATGTACTTATACATAACTGGATTTGTTCCTCCATTGACAATATTGTAAAATTAATTAATTTTTGTTCTTTATTTCTATTTATTTTTTATCATTTATTATGATCTATTTCTATCATTACTTATTTCTCACTTACTTTTACTTCTATTTATTTGTAATTATCTTCAATAGTAACAAAAGCAATTAACGAATGAATATTTCCCTCGAAAAATGACAAAAAATGAACATGAGCGAAGGAAACAGAGGTTTTCTTTCCCGTAACGACAACAATGTTTTTCTGACGATTGTTGCCGGTTCATTTACAGCGAGGAGATTGCCCAAGTTGCATCTGAAGTGACGCCCTATCAAAACTTGCGAAATGAGAAGATGCGGTTAATAACACGAGAGTTTTGTTCTTCATAAACTTCTGCTGGTTCGTAAACTTCTGGCGCGGGAACCAGATGCCTCCGCACAATTGCTACCGCCGTTCTCTTGAGAGAGAGAGAGAGAGAGAGAGAGAGAGAGAGAGAGAGAGAGAGAGACTAGATTTTGAAAGCAGGGGATTTTGGAAAAAGATTTTGAAGTTGAAATATATTTGAGGATAGAGAGTTTTTTCAGAGGAGAGAAAGAGAGAGAGAGAGACTAGATTTTGAAAGCAGGGGATTTTAGAAAAAGATTCTGAAGTCGAATTATATTTGAGGATAGAGAGTTTTTTCGGGATCTCCAAAATTAGGATGGATATTTGTGAAAGTGAGGTATGTTTAGAGAGAGAGAGAGAGAGAGAGAGAGAGAGAGAGAGACTAGCCTAGATTTTAAATGTAAGGGATGTGAGGAAGAAATTTTGAAGTTGAAATATATTTGAGGATGGAGAATTTTTTCGGGATCTCCAAACTTATGGAGCATTTGGGATGGACACTTGTGAAAGTGAAGTATATTTTTAGTGAGTTAGAGGCTACCGTTTTCATAAGGGAAGGAAAAAGTTTTTCAGAGATATATATGTACAATGGAAGTTAGGTTTGTACATCAAATATTCCTGTATGTGGGATGGCTGTTACACTCGCTTGGTGTAAATGATTCCTACTCTTGTGGGGGAATTTCATATATCTTTAGCTAAGCTTAAAGGTTTCGCACAGGCTATTTTCCTTTGAGATACTGACACCTCCTCTCTCTCTCTCTCTCTCTCTCTCTCTCTCTCTCTCTCTCTCTCTCTCTCTCTCTCTCTCTCGTCTTTATCAGTTTCAGCAAAGTACCTTTAAATTTGACTTTTTCCAAAGGAGCTTCATTCAATGATTTTTTTTTTTATATGAAAAGGAAAGTGACAATAGGCTCTCAAAGTACTTTAGCCTAAGCCTAAATTAAAAGAGAAGAAACAATAGGCAGGAGGAGATAAAAGGCTGAGCCCCTTCTATTGAGGAAGCGGAAGAAGACGCCCCTCTTCAAATAAAGAAAACCAATAGTTTAGTTTAACAGGAAGCGGGAGAGAATCCCATTGAGAATCTGTGAGGGAAAAGAAGCTACTATGAAACTACGCAATCCTGAGATTATTGGCTTTGGGAACACAGAAGATACACTAAAATAACCTGACTTTTATTTTTACAAACAGATTGGCTAAACTGATACAGAGGAACAAACTCTCAGTTTTCTAAAATGCTAAAAATAAATAAATACATAAATAAATAAATAAAAAATAAATAAATAAAAATAAAAGCACGACACTAAGCCTTCTTTCTGTCATTCCCTCGGTTACACTCCTACCTTTTTTAATTTTTTACCCTTTTTCCAAAAAATGAGAGAGGCGTTAACGATAAAGCCTTTCCGCGCGTTCTTAAGGTCATTTAACCGACGTCAGGAAGAGAGATCGTTACGTCTTTCATCACAAATCAGTTCTAACGAAGCGAATGAGAGAGAGAGAAGGACTCCTAATTGACAGGATACGAGAAAGGGACAAACAGTACCAGCAGCAGGTATCGGAAACTGGGTAGAGCGTCGTTTTCTCCCTTCTAACGGAGCAAATTAATTGATTGAATTAATTTGTTTTCCCTTCGAAAACAAGACTCGGTCGTCCCGTTCTACTGGGCGGCAATGTGTTAAGTCGGGGAGAGTGATATGAGATGATTTGTGAGCCGGATTTTTTTTATAGATATATAATGAGTCAAATTGCTCAGTTAGAGGGTTTTTTTTCCGTGAATGCCTTTTTTTTTTACCACGATGCCTTGGGTGTATGCGTGAGATCATGTGTAATTACACAAACACACACACACACAAAATATATATATATATATATATATATATATATATATATATATATAGAGAGAGAGAGAGAGAGAGAGAGAGAGAGAGAGAGAGAGAGAGACGTACTATCTAATAGCAATGCTGTAGCAAATACCAAACACCCCAAAAAAATACAAAAATCATACCTTTGTATGCTTCAAATCACTATCTTTTTATTTATCACTGTCTCCCGACCGCGCGAAACACTCATTTCAGACTTAGCTACAATTAAATATTTTTCTTTCCATCTCATAAAGCAAATTCATTCTTAAAAGGAAATAACCTCACGTCTGAGTGGCCCCTAACGAGGTGGATTTAAGCGATGTTCAATGGATTTGCTGGGGATGCGGGTGGAGATGAACGGCGTCAGTTCGGTCGATTAAGAATTCGGTGTTATGGAAAGAGGAGTGGATTGTTTACAATCCCTTTTCTTGGAATCGAATGATTTGTTATAACTGTAGCATATGTTTCTCTCAGCACACATCCACAGAAACATATACAGACCCGCACAAATACTTGCTCTAAATATAAACAAATCAAAGACGGATTTTTCGGTCGTATCTCTACGTTGAGAAGAGATCTCAAACTTGAAAGAGGCTTAGGGCCTAATTGACAGTTCTTGTGGATTTGAGGCTGTAGAAGGGAATGACTTATGGAACACCACTGCTCGGTCTGGGATGAGACGTGTTTTGGAACAGTGGTTCTTAACTTTTTTCAATGTATGCACCCCTTTCCAATCAGCAGTCAGTTCTCGCACCCCCTGAATTGCTGAAACAACAACAACAACAATAATAATAATAATAATAATAATAATTATATATATACAGGTATATATTATATATATATATTATATATATATACATACAATATATATATGTATATTTATATACAGTATATATATATATATATATATATATATATATATATATATATATATATATATATATATATATATATATATATATATAATAAATAACAAGACCATAGAATCCGTGACTCAGACTGATGTCCAGAAAACAGTTCTTCTAACGAGTTGAAAAAAAAATATTATAAAAAATGAAAATGTCAGACGTACTAACAGGACCACTCTGCCCCAAATTTTGTGTCCGTGACGGCTGAAGAAACAAGTCAACTGGCCAGAACAAGTCTCATTTTGGAAAGTCACGCACAGCAAGTCAGAAAATCATGGAGGAATAAAAATAAGCAAAAAATGCGCCAAGTTTCTTCGGCGTAATCGAGTTTTCTATACAGTGTGTAATGCTGTGTGAAACTCTCAGCCATGGTCCATGAAACTCTCAGCCATAGCCGGGTGGTGGCCTGTGCTGTTGGCACCTATAGCGGTGACAACGCACGCTCATGGCTAATTTTAACCTTAAATAAAAAAAAAAATACTGAGGCTAGAGGGCTGCAATTTGGTATGTTTGGTGATCGGAGGGTGGATGATCAACATGCCAATTTGCAGCCCTCTAACCTCAGTAGTTTTTAAGATCTGAGCGCGGACAGAAAAAGTGCGTACGGACAGACGAATAGCCATCTCAACAGTTGTCTTTTATAGAAAACTAAAAAACTCTCTCTCTCTCTCTCTCTCTCTCTCTCTCTCTCTCTCTCTCCTCTCTCTCTCTCTCTCTCTCCATAATAATATGGCACGGAATACTAAAAAAAAAAAAAATCACCTTAATACAAAAATACTGAGATTTCCTGCGCTACTTTAATTAAACCTCATAACACTAGTTATATAATCACAGCTTGAAACAGAAACTCTCAGTAAACTTTCGTGCCATCTAATATGCTGTTTTATAGCTACAGCTGAAAATTAGGACGATGCTTATCCTTTGAAAGAGTACGGGAGATAAAATCACTGTTATGCAACGGTGAATATCAATCTCACCGATTTAAATTTACCATTACATAACTGAAAACCCAGAGAGAGAGAGAGAGAGAGAGAGAGAGAGAGAGAGAGAGGGGTTTCTCTACTTAACAGATAGGTATATGTAAGTGTATATGAATGTAAGTATGTATTCATATATTTGCATATAAACCTATTCATATATCTGAATATAAACCATGTAAGTGTATATGAGTGTATGTATGTATGCATGTATTCATATATTTGAACACAAATTTATTCATAAATCTGAATATAAACCATGTCAGTGTATATGAACGTATGTATGTATGCATTCATGTACCTGAGTATAAACCTATTCATATATCTGAATACAACCCTATATAAAATCTTACAAACCTTACTTTCAGTGGAATATCCTTGCTTCCTCGGCCCTGAAGGAGAAGCAAAGGCAGAATAAAAGGGTAATCCCCCCCTGGGAGAAGGTTAATAAAACACGAATTGCCCAAGAAATAGCAAGACATGACTTACCTTCTCAAAGTTCTTGTCTGGTATTCCTTCCGCCTCCCATGAGAGCGTGATTCATTTTAAGATAAACGAAATACCTCCCATTTCTTTTGGTCGTTATCCACACGTGTTTCCGTGCAGGAAACAAGTCACTATATTAGGTTCGTTTTTGTTTCGCCCTTCCTCTCTCTCTCTCTCTCTCTCTCTCTCTCTCTCTCTCTCTCTCTCTCTCTCTCTCTCTCTCAGACTTATTTCTGGGAGGATATTGCCTAAACCTTCAGTAGAGCCCAGTTCAAATATATTTGTTGAATGTTGATAACTGACAACTTATAATAATAATAATAATAATAATAATAATAATAATAATAATAATAATAATAATACATATTTTGTACTCTAATTAAGGATAATTTCACCATTTTTGAAATATGCATGACTAGACACTGTTTAAGGGGAAAATTACACACACACACACAAATATACAAACAGATTCTCTCTCTCTCTCTCTCTCTCTCTCTCTCTCTCTCTCTCTCTCTCTCTCTCTCTCTCTTTCAGAGCTAGACAAGTAAGAAAGGAAGCAATCCACGTTTTTCGAAAATATTTTTCTTTCTCACTTTCACGATATCACGCGAAGTGGAAAAGGAAAATTCAGGGTGGCAGTGTTTGGCGTTTCTTTTCTTCTTTTTTTTTTGACTTTCTGATTTTGAGTAACTTCTCTTTGTTACTCTCTTGTTTCCTGATCTTTTTTCAAGTGTTTAGACTTTGTAGTTTTCTGGAAAGAAAACTACTGTGGCGGCTTTGTCCGTCCGTCCGCATTTTTTCTGTCCGGCCTCAGATCTTAAAAACTACTGAGGCTAGAGGGCTGCAATAGTTTTCTTTTACAGACAACTAAAACATGTTCAGTCTCATGTGAATTTAAATATCTTTTATGTTCCTAGCTTGTTTCGTACTAATGTATCCAAGCCGTCATCTGAGTATCACTTTCAAAAAATGTTTTCACTCTTTTGCTTCCAACAGTCAGGATTAAATCAGCCACTTTATTTATTGTGGACTGAATCAAATCCTGTTATCACACAATGAAGAAAATAAATTAGAAATAAATAATAATAAACTAAAAAAAATGGAAAATTGTATATGAGCCACTTAGGCCACAAACGCATTAAGGAATTTCAATCAAATTTTGATTTTAACTCTACACTTGTGGTTAAAGCTTTAGAGGAATAATTGAAAGGTTAAATCAGCCACTTTATTTGTAGTGGACTGAATCAGATCCTGTCATATAGACATAGAATAAATCAAGTTAACAATAAATAATAATAAACGAAAAAAATCAACACTGCACCTGAGACACTTGGCCCACAAACGCCTGAAGGATTCTTGCAAGAATAGAATTATCGTCTCGTTCCCTGCCGATATTAGAAAACCCAGGAACTATAAAGCTTACTAGAAGCTAATATTGGTCCCAGGATGTCACAGGTGCGTAGTAGAAAGAGAACAGTCGTCGGTTAGAGAAGAGTTGGTCAAAAGATTGAGCCTGGAAGCTTATCAACTTTGTTTTGGGAAAGGGGCCTGAATCAAACTGGACATTCGGAGGGTCTTTATAAGTAATTCAGGAAAAAAGGATTTCTTAATTATAATGTGATAAAGAAAGTCTTGAAAATACGAAAAGAGGTGAAACTGGGGTACAAGAGAAAAAATAATCAAGAAAAGACAATGAGTCACTTTTGCTCTGTAAGTTTTATGTAACTCTGTAAGTCTCCATTGCACTAATAGGGACACAGAAGCATTGTCTGTCCCATTCATTGCTTAGTTGCACTTTACTCTTTTTACAGAATATTCCAAAATATTTAAACTTCTTTCATACCTGTTCATTTTACAGGATGATAACTGGGAGTGTTCTATTTACTACAGTCTTCGTAGCTTGTAATTTGCTGTGCTGATTTTACTTTATTGTGGAGACTACTGTTTCTTTCTGGCAAAGTTACCCTACTTGAGGTTCCTTTGAGAAAAGGGCCACCAAAGAGGTCCCCAGTGGAACATTCCATGGTCGACTTCGTACATAAACTTTTTAGGGGGTACGGAAGTAATAGTAGAATGGAAGGGAGGGATTTTTATTGCTGAAGAGAGAGAGAGAGAGAGAGAGAGAGAGAGAGAGAGAGAGAGAGAGAGAGAGAGAGAGAGAGAGTTGGGGGTCATGTTTGAAAAATAGTAAGAGGAAGGACATCATAAACGAAAATTCACTAATAAGAAAGCAAGGTGAAGTAAATAAGATATCTATCAGCAGGTAAATGACACAACCCTCGAGAAAGAACTATTTGAAAATAGAGAATCAATTATACATTCTAGAAGTAAGAAGTGATGACAATAAATAAGATAATAAAGACAATGAACTGTTAATTAAAAAATAAGACAATAAGACAATGAACTGGTAACCAAAAAAAAAAAGAATAGTATATAAACTTAACAAGCAACGAATAGTATATGATACTCCTTACGAACAAGAAGACTGGAAGTAAAATAACGACACAGAACGAAAAAGAGCAAGAAAAATATATTCCTACAGAATGGAATATCTGGAAAGAATAAGGGTTGTTGGGGAGGGGGGCGAGGCAGGTAATGCAAACTATGATTTAGGAACAATAAAAGCAAATGAGCGGAACCGACAAGAAAGCTCAGACAGCATATTGTGGCTATGAAAGAGGAAATCCAGGAACACCACAATAGAAGTTCCGCGAGATTCAGGAGCTCTATTCAGGAGCAAAAAAGGAACCACGACATTGAATTAACCACAGTAAGAAAAGGGAGAGACTAAAAAGATAAGAGATACGCGTTATCTGGAATGGGAAAGGAGGATGCAAGCACAGGTTAGATGCAATCCTCTGCATATGTTTAAAAATATTTCATATTGCACAGAGACCTACGTGGATGCCGTGTAGGATTATGCATGCTAGCGTATTATACATACACACGCATTTTTATATATATGTATATATACATAAATATAAAATATATATATATACATACATACATATACATATGTATAAGACAGTGGAAAAGACAGAATTTAACTGACACTTATATTTCCGTAAGTTGCCCATATACCATGAAAAGAAGACT
Organism: Macrobrachium rosenbergii; assembly: GCF_040412425.1. Lineage (NCBI taxonomy): Eukaryota > Metazoa > Arthropoda > Malacostraca > Decapoda > Palaemonidae > Macrobrachium > Macrobrachium rosenbergii. The sequence continues at coordinate 34,596,518 of NC_089771.1, forward strand.
GGCTTAACATTTTTAAAAACTACTAAAATGCAAAAATTGTAATCATACAAACAAAAAATTCACCAAGCACCCAAAGAGACGAAACGAGAAACACTAAAAATGTTTCTCCGTGAAAAAGTCTGCATGTTACAAAAAAATAAATAAATAAATAAAGGTTTTTCCTTGTCCCCTGAGGATTGAGGAAGCAGTGGGAGTCTGAATGGCAGTGAGCCAGAAGGGGAAGCGGGCGGGAAGCGGAACTTGGGGACTGGGGGGGGGGGGCTCTGAATAAGGCTGGACAAATGGGAAAAAAAGTTTGTGTTTGTGTTCTTCTAACTTCAAATCATTCATAAGTTCATCTCGCCTTTTATGTAAAAATTTATGCCCATTCTAAATTCCTCTTGCCTTTTATGTAAAAATTTATACTTATTCATGAATTCATCTTGTCTTTTACGTAAAAATTTATGTCCACCACACTATTCGTCAGTATTATGCTGCGTGTAATTTGTATTTTACTGAAGCATAGGATATTTGTTTTTTCGTAATTATAATTGAAGTGAAAAAGTCATCATAATTTCTCGTTTCTTTAAATAAAAAAAAAACTCCCATCGTTATATGATTGGAAAATGACAAAATAATAATACTGAAGATTTAGATAATAATAACATAAATGAGAGATATAAAACTGGGAAACAAATTTAAAAATCTATTACAGAAATATATAAATATATGTATATATATAACCCCCACCCTTGAAATTTTTCTGAATCCACAAACTGTCATACATAGCAATTGAAAAAGGTTTACTCTCGTTAGCTTTACCCTATAATCTAATAAATGATTGGCCTTTTCATTACTACATCACAAATTCAGAATTCACCAGGCAAGCACATGATGCATCTCTCATATTCGCATGCAGGGAATATGAACTAAGCATTGCATTTACGCCTAATGCCAACGTAGCAGAGAACAAAGCAATTAACTAAGCTCGGGCCTAATGCTGTAGCTTCTGTTACAAGGTGTAACTAATCACAGAAATAGAGAGAGAGAGAGAGAGAGAGAGAGAGAGAGAGAGAGAGAGAGAGAGAGAGAGAGAGAATGAAGACAAATTGTCCCTTTGGTCCAAAGAGAAATCAAATCCAAGCGGTCGACGCTTTGTAATACTTGGTATAATGATCAGTTTATATCTGCTAAACATTAAAGAAAAAAGAGAAAGTATCACTGATAAAAGCAAAGACCTAAATCTATGCCTGTAGGCGTATATACGTAAGAGTTAGGTATCTGAATTCAATTTCCTATGGGTGAATAGGGTCAATATTGGCATTTGAGTAACTGAAAGCATTTACAATGACGCTGTCAAAACACATAATGACAGACTTTATCATCTTAGAGTTTTGTTGCTTCTTAATGAAATAACTCTTCACTTTTCTTTAGATTTTAACTGTTTCTTTTTGTTTCTTATTTCTTTCTTTCCTCGCTTGTTATACACCATCTCCCCCGCAATGAATATGGATCAATAGTAGAAGAAACCGTGTCCTTAAAATTACATCCTCTTGAATCCCCTTAGAGAAATCCTAATCTGAACGCTACGCATAATTAAGCGGAAATTAATTAACAAAAGTGGGTCGACAGGACTTCAGCACCAATTTGGTTTTGTTCCTGACCTCATTCTCTCTCTCTCTCCGCCTCGTGAGCGCGAGATATGTGTCATTTCTTTAATCCCTCATAAGTGGCAAAGTTTCCGATGCTCAAGAATTTTTAATATCCCGAGACCCGGTTTCTGTACAGCATTTCTCTTATTCCCAGTTCCATGGTGCTGTTTGAATAAATGATAAAATCTCTCTCTCTCTCTCTGAATTTTAACTCAAAGAATTTCTTGTTCGTTCATCTACAAACAAGTTATTTACGTCAAACAGGTATAAAAATGTGAAAAAAAAAAAAAAAATCTTGGCCTCTGCAGTCAAATAGGAGCTTGCCTAATCTTTTTCCAATGAATATAAATGAGCTGTGAAATTCAATCACTTCGCCAAGACACTCCTTGCCATGTCCTCCACATAGGTCAGGCCATTCTTTGTGCCTCTTCCTCTTCGGAGAATGATCTTTCTGCCTTTCATTTTTCTCTGTTTTTCTGCCTGATTTGCACTTTCATCTTACTACGTTAGAAAAGAGTATCATGATTTTTAAGTGGTATGTGTATATATATATATATATATATATATATATATATATACACTGTATATACAATATATATATATATATATATATATATATATATATATATATATATATATATATATATATATATATAGAGAGAGAGAGAGAGAGAGAGAGAGAGAGAGAGAGAGAGAGAGAGAGAGAGAGAGAGAGAGAAGCAGACACAACCGGACACGTACAAATAACGGCACTTTTAGGCTTATTTTCATAAAACCATTTTTTTTCTCTTTACGAGTGGGTCTCTTATTGGATCCAGTGTTCATAAGGACGAAGTCTCCCCTTTAAAGAAGGCTATAAATCCCATCATAAAAAAAAACGTTAAGATTTTCTGAGCAAATTTTGATCCAATGGGATTCTAAAGTTAAATCTTATAAGTGCTGGGATTTACCCGAGACTTTGCCTACGCCTAGGATTAGTATAGAGGCCGTGATAATTATACGAGTGATGAATGAACGATATAGATCATGTTACGAGAAGATTAACTTTCTGTTGTAATTTTAGCGTTCAGTGGAATATTATGAACTTTGAAGCTGTTCCAGAGTAGGTTAGTTTTTTTTTGTCAGCTTTCCTTCTTACATTAGTTATTTAAATTCAGTAATTTAGTAACTTTTAGTTTTCTGAAAAAGAAAACTATTGTGCCGGCTTTGTCTGTCCATCCGCACTTTATTCCGCCCGCAATTTTTTCTGTACGCACTTATTTCTGTCCGCACTTTTCTGTCCGCCGTCAGATCTTCAAAACTATTGAGGCTAGAGGGCTGCAAATTGGTATGTTAACCATCCACCCTCCAATCATCAAATATACCTCTAGCCTCAGTAGTTTTTATCTAATTTAAGGCTAAAGTTAGCCATAATCGTGCTTCTAGCAACGATATAGGATAGGTCACCACCGGGCCGCGGTTAAAGCTTCTGGGCCGCGGCTCATCCAGCATTATACCGAGACCACCGAAAGACAGAATTATTTTCGGTGGCCTTGATTATACACTGTAGCGGCTGCACAGAAAACTCGATTGCGCCGAAGAAACTTCGACGCATTTTTCACTTTTTATTTTTATACTTCAATACTGAAGTAGCAATGTTTCGAGTAAACTTTAGGCTTTATCGGGGAGTTAGAAGATTAAAATTTACAAAGGGCTAATGTTGTTGCTATATTTGCCGACTGCAACTACGTAGATGTAGGGTGAGTGCTCTCTCTCTCTCTCTCTCTCTCTCTCTCTCTCTCTCTCTCTCTCTCTCTCTCTCTCTCTCTCTCATGCCCACTGTTCATCTAGGAATCCAAATATCTTCAAGTCTCACACAGCAGATAAATACACTGAAACTGCGAATCATTGTTGCGTTGTATTTTCGTTTTGTTCCCCTTCTATTTTCCTCTCCCTACACTTTCTCATTATCCCATTCGCTTTGTTGTGTTCTCATTTCACGTCCGCTTCTTCCTGCATTCTCTTCTCATCCTTTGAAATACCCCTTCTCAGCAAAAATGCCTCGGAAATTCACGCGATAATCAGCGTGTCCCAAAAATAGTTTCTCATTTTTGACCTGGAATGCATTGATGTCCTTCTGGGAAACAGCTGCAAGTTTCAAATGCATTCTGGGAATTAAATTCCGCTTTTGGGAACTGGGGAAGAGTATATTGAATAAGTCTCTGGACGTAAGAATGGCAGTCACCTGGGTTTTCCATATAGTTCGGAAGTTCAAGCGGAAATGCAATGCATTAGTATCCTAATAACTGTTCTTCTTGCATTTTCATATATTTTTATCTATTTATCTGTTTATTACTTTATCTTTTTTCTTTTTAATAAGTGGTCTCTCTTCTTTCTTTATTTCCTTTTACCTCCTCTTACGTCTTCTCATGGAACGCCATTTTCTTTGGAGCTTGATTTCAAGTCAATGGCCCTTTGGTGGGCTTGGTCATGAGTGAGGGTTCATCTTCTGAATAATATTAATAAATAATAATAATAATGATAATAATAATAATAATAATTCTGTGTTCCTTTTACCTCCTCTTACTTCTGCTAATGAACATCATATTCATTGGAAACTTGAATTTCAATATGAGTGAGTTCATCTTCTGAATAATAATAATAATAATAATAATAATAATAATAATAATAATAATAATAATAATAATAATAATAATAATCAAACTTCGATATTTGTGCGTGTGTTTGTGTTTGTGTATAATCCGATTTCATTTTGTATAACGCCGAAGCGAAATGAACACTTCACTTCTAAAATCGAGCGCTCCCTGGAAATTTGGAGACGGAATCCTACACGCGGGGTGTCAAATGCAGAACAGCGAGTTTATTTGCCTGCCTCGAATCTTGCATACCAAGCCCAGGTTGATAGAGTTTCCCCGAGGAATTTCATTATTGCAGTTTGCTGATGCAGGTCACGGGAATGCGATGCGTCCTATCTTTGGCTCGCCACTTTCGATTTCACTATTCTTATCTTCCTCAGCGTTTGTTACATGACGAGGGTAATTTCTGTCCATTTTAAGTTGCTGCTTCATAGCTGATATTAAACATTCGAAATGGGTCCCACTCACGATTAGAACAAGTAAAAAATACGCTAAAGTTTCTTTGGCGAAATCGAATTTTCTGTACAGCCGCTGCAGCGTATTATCAAGGCCACCGAAAATGGATCTATCTTTCGGTGGGCTCGGTATAATGCTGTATGAGTCGCGGTTCCATGAAACTTTAACCACGGCCCGGTGATGGCCTATCCTATGTCGTTGCCAGTAGGACGATTATGGCTAAATTTAACCTTAAATAAAATAAAAATCACTGAGGTTAGAGGGCTGCAATTTGATATGTTTGATGATTGGAGGGTGGATGATCAGCATACCAATTTGCAGCCCTCTAGCCTCAGTAGTTTTTAAGATCTGAGGGCGGACAGAAAAAGTGCCCACAGAAAAAAGTGCGTACGGACAGACAAAGCCGGCACAATAATTTTCTTTTCAGAAAACTAAAAATTTTGATAACATCTACCTGCCTTTGGTTCCTTAAAACTCCTTCTTTATTATACTTTTTCTTCATTTCTTCTGCCAAATATCTTTTGTGATTTATGTTTTTTCTCTAATTTTATAACATTTACCTGCCATTGGCAGGTTTATTTCTTTTGCCATCCCTTCCGAAGGCTGTAAGCCTTAACCGCGGAACATCACGCCTACCCAGGACCCTAATCTCTAGCTGAACCCCGAGAGTTATTTAAGGCTATATTAACTCTACCCGACCTCCGCCATTATTGCTTAATTAATCATAAGGACCGTAAGCTTTCGTGATTTAGTGTGAGTGGAGACTTTAGGAGGTCTTAGAATGGGACGCAGTTATGGGTTATACGAGGCTTCCGAGGAGGAAAATGGGTGAAGGATGCTAATTAAGGTTATATTCATTCGTAGAAGAAAGAGTGTCTCTGGGTATAAGGAGGTTCAAAGAATTTCGAATCCTTGGATATGATATGCATAAAATGAGCAATATAGAGACCAAAACTCTCATTATATCTCTGCACCTTCTTTTCTGAGCATCTACACATATCTTGGGGAGCAATATATACCTAGACACCCATTATCAATATTTCTTTTAACGATCAAAAGCATAAGGCCTTTGAGTATCTAGATATTTCTAAGTATGAATATTAATAGTACAAACAAGCACAAATATCGAATTATGCAACGTGCGATTTTCCTTCTAATTTCTAACCTAAATAACATTTATGATAGAAAAATCCCATCAGTTGTTTGCTTTCAAGTATTATAGACAAACAAAAACACACAATTTCCATTGTAAAGGTCACGTGTTCTTTATTCAGGTCGAGAGAGAGGGGTGAATATTTTTGCATGCAAAGAAATTGAGAGCAAACTTGACTTTGGCTGACCCATTGTTAAGTGAGTTGGGAATATTCTTGGCAAAAACAATATAAAAACTCGGTTTTGTAATGTTCTGGAGGAAATGAAGTGAGCTTACCTAAAAAGTCGAGCTGCTCATTCATTCAAGGAAAATATTCGCCTTTTCCTACACAGTTTTCTGTTCTTTTTCATTTCATCGTTTCTCCCTTTCTTCATCGATCTCTATTTATTTACATATTTTATACATTTATATATATATATATATATATATATATATATATATATATATATATATATATATATATATAATATATACATATATATATATACATATATATATATATATATATATATACATATATATATATATATATATATATATATATATATATACAATATATATATATATATATATATATATATATATATATATATATATATACATATATATATATATATATATATATAATATATACATAAGCATATTTATATACATAATATATATATATACACACACACATACATACACATATATATATATATATATATATATATATATATATATATATATATATATATATATATATATATATGAAAGTGTATAACATAAATATATCTATACTATGTACATATATGTCATTTATATACTTAAGCTGATTCTTCGATAGATGTATCCTATCGATAAATGTAATTCTCGAAAATGTTATAGAAATTTTCTTATTATATAGATTTTCCTCTATGAAAGTATTCTGAAGGTCATTTGTCCAATTCCAACCTTCATAAAATTCAATCACTTCATGATAAATGTTCGATGAGTTACGAGATAAGACCACAAACCACAATATGAGGTATTTTTAATTTTCTGTAAAAGAAAACTATTGGGTCGGCTTTCTCCGTCCGCCCGCACTATTTCTGTCCGCCCTCAGATCTTACAAAAACTACTGAGGCTACAGGGCTGCAAATTGAGTGTGTTGATCATCCACCCTCAATCATCAAACATGCCAAACTGCAGCCCTCTGGTCTCAGTAGTTTTTATTTCATTAAGGTTAAAAGTTAGCCATAGCCATTACGTCTGGCAACGATATAGGTCAGGCCACCACCAGCCGTGGTTAAAGTTTCATGGGCCGCGGCTCATACAGCAGTATACCGAGACCACCGAAAGATAGATACTATTTTCGGTGGCCTTGGTTATACGCTGTACAGAAAACTCGATTGCGCATTTTTTACTTATTTCTTACTTCATGTCAGAACTCAAGCCAATCGATCTATTAAACACAACCTCAAAGAACAGACATTTTCCAGAGAAGATCAGAAAGGGCTTCCCCGTTACGAATCTTCATTTTTCAACCTAAAACTCAGCCCCCATCACCAGCGGCAGTCTCACTCTCTCTCATTCCGAGAGCTAAATTGAAGGCTATCGCTGCAAATTACATACGGGCTAATGAGAGAACTCGCTGGGTGTCAATAGACAGTCGTTTGCGTAGCCTAATGGATAATTAAGCTTTGACGTAATCTCTTTCAGACCGGCCATAACTGCGTTATTATTCTCTTGTAAGCGGGGAAGTAGGTTCTGCGATAAGAGCGGGAAAGGAATCAAAGGATTCAGTCTGGATTAAGAATTTGGAAATATTTAGGATGGGGTTCACTTGGAGTGATGGGTATTCCGGTGGATGCAAGTTCTGTTTCATAGGATTTTTTTTTTCAGAACAGTTTTGTCATTGGGTGTATGTGTGTGTGTGTTTTTTTTTTTTTAGCTTTTTAAAGAAAACATGCTTGATGTTATTCTGCTAACCTGAGCACATTTTATACCGGAACATGTAGTAAAATATATATGTACAAGTACATCCTGTGATAATTTTATATGCTCTTGAGAGAGAAAGAGAGAGAGAGAGAGAGAGAGAGAGAGAGAGGTGTTATATATATATATATATATATATATATATATATATATATATATATATATATATATATATATATATATATATATATATATATATATATATATATATATACATATACATACATACATACATATATATGTATATATGTATATATATATATATATATATATACACATACAGCAAAACAGAAACGACACCAGAAATTACACATAAAATCGCCTTTCATGAAAAGATGAAAAATCATAAATCACTGGCCGTCGTCTTCAATCGCCAAAAGCTACCGCCTTCGCAAAAGGCCGCGGTAAAATCGTTACAATTTCGGCCTCTCATTTCACGACGCGAGGTTTCGTAATACTTTTCCGTCCGCCATCTCCAATTCTTTTCTCAGACATTTCGCTGATTCCTTGGTAAGTCTACTATTTCCTGATTTCATGGCTGCGCCAATTCTCCTCTCTCTCTCTCTCTCTCTCTCTCTCTCTCTCTCTCTCTCTCTCTCTCTCTCCTTGGTAAGTCTGTTATTTCCTGATTTCATGGCTGCCCCAATGAGATCAGGAGGGCAAAATTATATATATATATATATATATATATATATATATATATATATATATATATATATATATATATATATATATATATATATATATATATATATATATATATATATATATATATATATATATATATATATATATATATTAATTTATAAATAAGCTATTCTGCAGACACGGATTTAGCATTTGCCCGACCGTCTTACTGATGAAACCTGTAAGTTGAAACCGCTTTTCATTCTGTATAATTTTTATGAGACACTTATCATTACCCGTATATATATGTATTCTCGAAATAATTTCTTATATAATTTTTTTTTACTTCCTTAAATAACAGTGAACTTCACACAAAATACTGGAAACAATCGCGATAATAATGTAAGTTGAGAAATGCCTGTTTTCAACCTTTGCCTGAAATATCGTCAGCTATTTTTGAAAACCACCGTAATGAGGCGGGATATGGGACTTCGTAAGATACGTCAGCAGGTGAATTACCCCAGGCAGGTACCTCTAAGATACGTCATCCCAATTGGGATAGATTCTGCTCTCTTGGCCTTCGAAGCCTCATACGCTGACACGACAAATAAGTTTCAGCAAAGCACACTGTATGAATACGCAGATTTTATTTATGTTCTAAATTAGATTGAATTAGATGCAGAATTTAGGCAAAAAGCCAAGCACTGGGACACCCAAATGTTCAGCCTTCAAACCAAATTGCCAGTAAAAGGTTTGAAGGTGTAAGCAGGACAGGAGGAAAACCTCAGCTGCTATGAATCAATAATTAGAGGAGGGCTGAGGAAGTAAGATGGAAGAAAAGAGAATATGAAAAGTGTGGTGAAAGGAACGAAAGCGGTTGCAGCTAGGGGCCGAAGGGAAGAGTGCACCTCATGCTATCCCCCTAAGGACCACGTGGTGATGGAGCAAATAATGTTTTTACGTATAAAAATTACCTCGTGTGTCTGAATACTTCATACATTCCCGAGGCCCTGTATCCACGAATAACGGCGTGTTTTATGCATACTCTACAATATTCCTTACTCGCGTCCGTGAATAGCCGCTTCTTTTAGAATTCGGAGACAAAGGGAGAGTGAGGAATAATAATGATTTTGGGGGGGATGGACGAAAATGTGAGGCTAATATGTCACCTTGACACCCTGGTTACAATATTGGTTGCTCTACTTGCCCAGGGGGCGATCGAATATTGATGAGCGCAATATAGTGTCTGTGAGCGATTTTGAAATTACTTTCGGAAGCATAACTGCCAGGAGGGGTTATGCAGTGAAGGTAAATAAATGACGAGAGAATAAAAATAAACGGAAAGCAATTTAGGGAAGAGATAAATATGATAGCGAAGTGAAAATAATTAAATAACAAGTAAAAAATGCAATCGAGTTGTCTGTACAGCGTATAATCAAGGCCGCCGAAAATACACTATAGGAAACCTGCGTTTGTAGGTGGACGATAAACATTTTCATAAACTGAATATTAGCTCTTCACTCTTGTTAAGGGAATAGTGAATATAATCACAGAATTTTTCATTTTTCCCAAGGGCTCGCGCCTCCCTTGAAAATTGCTGGCGCTCCCCGGGTTCAGAACCACTGTGTTAGGGAGACCTTATGAAGAATGCTGAGGATATACAGCGTGGACTGACCAAGGAACGATTTCATCGTTGACTTTATCTAAGACAGAAGTGTCGCTTCTACCAATAGTCTGAAAATGACTTGAGAAATGTTCCATAAAGCATCCAGCACTATTGATCACGATATATATTTGGTATTGTATGTCGCGGAGTATGATACATTGAGAGGAGAAGTGACTCACGTAAAAGGTAATCGATTTGATGTTACTCTGTCAACTTTTTTGCTGGCTGCTATAAATTTTCAGCTCTATATATCGATATATATATATATATATATATATATATATATATATATATATATATGTGTGTGTGTGTGTGTGTGTGTGTGTGTGTGTATGTATGTATGTACATATCTATATATATGTGTGTTTGATAAAAATGTGGATAATCGGCTAGACACAAGATGCAGAAACGTTACTGGCTGCAAATATCTAGAAGAGGATTTAGGGAGAGGTCACTGCTCAGCTGGCGTTACTGGTTACAGGTACTCAAACGAAATATTACTGACAAAACAAAACTGCAGATTTTTTAATCAATGATGAGACATGTAAGAACGGTTAAAAAACATAAATGAAAAAATGCAATAATACAGAAGTAACAGCAATGAACATCAGAATGATATTGCAACAAAATAGCCTAAGTGAGCAATTATCCAAAGAGCAAAAAGGAAGCTGTACTGAGTTAAGTAAGGGATAAGATAATGAGCTGATGGAGTTCAGAGTAAAAACGCAGTTCGAGCAATGCCGTCGGAATTGAATTCACAGTCTTTTGCTGATGGACCGATTCGTTTGAAGGGTTGTTGAAGAACGGTGACAGAAGAATGGCAGATCTTGATGATACAAAAATGGGAAGGGGTTAATGAAAGGATTATTGAAGGTTGCTTACAGATGAAACAGTTCCCACGCCTTTTTATGTGTATTATTATTATTGTTCAGAACATGAAACCTAATCATATGGAACAACCCCACCAACGGGGCCGTTGACTTGAAATTCAAGCTTCCAAAGAATACTATGGTGTTCATTAGGAAGAAGTAAGAGGAGGTAAAGGGAAATACAGAAAAATAAATCTCGATTATTAAAAGAAATAAATAAAATAATAATGGTGATAAACAGATAAATTGTATTAAAATGCAAGGAGAATCGTATTAGGGTACCAATGGGTTGCATCTTCGCTTGAATTTTTGAAGTTTCAATTGCACGATATCCTCAGAGAGACTGTTCCACAGTCCAATGGCGTGAGGAATAAAGGATCTCTGGAACTGAGAATTAATCTCTGAAGGGACGACATACATGAGGTTTCTTCCAGATATCAAAAGGTTCTGAAAACCAATAAAAAAAATTTTATAGCTCCACTTTCTGTAAGTGATGCTATGGACCACTTCGAATTCCCACTAAAATACATTAATTCCATTAGAATACCCAGCACGTGGAATGGCTGAGAGTAAATATGATGCAATCGAGGATATCTAAAAAGCTTAATTTGAGACTTGTGGTCTCAAACTGCATATAGCCTGCATTTCTCCCTTTGTGGCATGGAACTGATGGTTGCATATTAGCCAATTTACAATAATCATTTACTTGCAATTGAGACGAGATAATCAAATGATAAAAGTCAAAATTCATCGTTTTCATATAATATTGATCATCACCTTACATTACGTTTAATGAACAGTTTTCCATATTTAATAGGAAAGTGAGTGCTGTCTTCACTCTGCTTCATCAAGACTGTACTCTAAAATCCTGAAAACTGGGTGGCTGCAGACACACTATATATATCATTATCTAATGTTTTATTGCACGTATTTTAAATTAAAAAAAAATACAATACAATCAGGCAAAGATTTTCTTAACATCACACTGAACATGAAAACAAAATTCCCATAAAATACTATCTATATCAACAGTTAATGTTTAATGACACGTACTTTTTTTAATAAAAAGAAAATGGGGGGCAATATAATCAGGCAAAGATTTTCTTAACACCACACCGAACATAAAAAAAAAACGGCGTCAAACTTATCACAGGACATCTTTTCGTTTAATCCTCGGGCGAAAAGAAAAAGGAAAAAAAAAGCGATAAATAAATATTCCCCGCCACAGTAGAGTCCTAAAAATGTCTTAATGGAAAATGCAGTGACCTCGTTTATGTCTCATAGCTCGCTATAAAAGTCTCCGAGCAGTAAAGTTTTCACCGCGTCAGGTTTTTAAACAAGAAATGGAGTTCAGTAGTCTTTTTAACTAAGGTTTAAGACCGCGTCCATGATCCCTTGAAAGCGTCGTTTTTTCCTGTAACATCAAGGGAAAAAAATCTATTTTAGCTATACCCCATTTAGAAATAAATCAGTTTATATTTTCTGCTAGACATTTTTCTATGCTTTTTAAAATAAGAAATAGAGTTCAGTAGTCTATTATCTAGGTTTAATCCATGGGCCTTGAGAGCGTAATTTCTATTTAACATTAAGGAAAAAATCTATTTCAGCTATGAAGGAACGTAGGAATAAATGAGTATATATTTCCCACTGGAATGGAATACAGAATTTAGGCCAAAGGCCTCGAGCTGGGACCTATGAGGTCATTCAGCGCTGAAAATGAAAATGAGAGTAGAAAAGTTTGAAAGGTGTAACAGGAGGAAAACCTCAAAGCAGTTGCACTATGAAACAATTGTCAGGAGAGGCTGCAAAGAACCTTAAGTAATGCCTACAGCTCACCGCATGAGGTGCACTGACGGCAAGACCCCCTGCGGAGAACAGAAACGTATTTTCTTTCGTTTTTCAGCTGTGCATTCAAAAATCAGCGTCGCTATTCTTTCTACGAACAGGGTCCAATTTCCTGTTAAATCTATGATAGAATTATGACCACTGGTACATTTTAAAGGCTTTATGGATATGTTAATAATCGATTCCCACCTCATTTCTTGGAATACTAATTTACTTAATTAGATTTCATCAGTTAGAAAAAAGGAAAAGCTAACATATTGTTGAATTTGGTTATCTAACTTCACCTTTTAAAAAGAACTGTCGATATAAAACGTTTAATTCTCTACATTCGAATTTCAAAAGGGAAATACAGCACGGATGATTTTTAATGCAAAAATATCCTCTGCAACTTTAAACTGATTGATGACTCAAAATTCTGCAGTTTAAATGAAAAATGGAAGAAGAGAAACGAAAATGAACTACCCCAAATTTCAGAGAGGAAATGAAACAAGTAAAAAATGCGCCGAAGTTTCTTCGACGCAATCGAGTTTTCTGTATAGCGTATAATGCCTATGAAACTCTCAGCCTCAGCCTGCCGTGGTGGCATCTGTTGTTGCGTTGCCAGACGCACGATTACGGCTAAATTTAACCTTAAATAAAATCAAAACTACTGAGGCTAGAAGGCTGCAATTTGGTATGTTTGATGATTGAAGGGTGGATGATCAACAGACCAATTTGCAGTCCTCTAGCCTCAGTAGTTTTTAAGATCTGAGGGCGGACAGAAAAAGTGCGGACGGACAGACAAAACCATCTCAATAGTTTTCTTTTACAGAAAACTAAGAAGCATTGACGAGGCCAAACACTCTACTAGATGGAATTAAAGAAAAAACTCCCCCGTGAAATCCCGAAGGTGGAGGAAGACGTTGCCCTCGACTATCTAATAATATCCTTTCTTACATCCCGTCTCTTCGTTTTCCCCGCGTGAGATTTATAGGGCCAGGGGCGTGTGTCCTCTGGTCGTAAAGCCGAAGGAATGGAGGAGAGCTGCTTGCCAGTTTTAGCTGGTCCTGGGATGCTGCGGCGAGCAAGGGCAAATATATATCACTCCAAATGAAATTCCGGGATTAAGGAGTTGGCATCGTGTAACACTCAGCTGCGCTTTCGAATGAACAAGAAGAGCAATTCGGCCGCATCTTCTTCTTCTTCTTCTTCCTCTTCCTTTATTTCAAAGCCGCCGGGATGTCAGACTTTATTGCGAGCTTTAGCGGTCGTTTCTTTATATTCCTAGATTTCGTTTAGACTTTATTGCCAGCTCTGTGCTCGCTGCTTTTATATTCCTAGGTTTAATTTTTCATTTACTCACAGATTGTGTGACGTTACGTCTACTTTTAGTTCTCTGTAAAAGAAAACTATTGTGCTGGTTTTGTCTGTCCGTCCGCACTTTTTTCTGACCGCCCTCAGATCTTAAAAAATGCTGAGGCTAGAAAGCTGCAAATTGGTATGTTGATCATACACCAGCAGAGAAGAATAATTGTAAACTATAGAGTGCTCAACAAACTATGAACAGCGTTTAGGCCAGCAAGCTCTAATTAGAGAAGTGCTCAAAGTTCCAAATTATATTTCCTCTTATTCTAGTATTTAGAGCAGTAAGCATACTATACATTACACTCAGTTTCCTTCTCTCTGAGACCTAACATAGCATATTTTAAGAAAGAAGGAAATAGAGCTTTTATCAGAGAAACTTCGGCAGTTCCGTTTAGAGTTACGCAGCGACATTCCAGAACAACGACTTCAGTCGAATCAGAACTATTAGTTTGTGTGGGATTGGAGCAAGTTCAGCACATTCCATGAAGGTAATGTACTAGAACTAAAACAATTCTAAGGATATGGATTATATATATATAACATATATATATATATATATATATATATATATATATATATATATATATCTCTATCTATATATATATATAGCAGAGACAGACAGACAGACAGAAATGCTACATGTATTGTTCATTGTTTTAGCCTGAAAAATCATACCAATTTGTAGTAATGTGCCCATACTTTGAATATTTAAAGAGCTTCCAAGGAATTTTAACGTCACATATTACATTTCACTAGTAAATTACACGGAACAGTGTTAATTACTTAGCACAAATGGCAAATTAATTTCCAACAAAGATTCTCCAGAGGGCTACAGAATCCTTGTTGGAGATTGCTTTACTATTTGTGCTATGTAGTTTACACGATGGAAGATTTGATATCAAAATTAAAAAATAAATCTCTTCAAGACGACTCTGGCTGAAATATAAGAAACTTCCTGAAACAATTTAAAGAAAAAGAAGAAAAATTTCCCAAGCTCGCAAAACGTAGAAGAGCATAAGTGCGTGAAGAAGAAGAAGAAGAAGAAGAAGAAGAAGAAGAAGAAGAAGAAGAAGAAGAAGAAGAAACCATCTCATCATCAACTCAGATGCGCGCACCTTTCTGAAGATTTCACAGTCTATGATCAAGATTCCCGAGGCTTCAATCACCGGTTCCAAAAATATTCAGGAGGGGATTCGACGGGGTTACCCACAAAATGGAAAAAGATTTTAAGGGCTCCTCGATGGCGCTCTGCACGGAGTTTCCATTCAGCGCTAGATTCCATCTTTCTTCTTTTTTTTTTTTTGAGGGTCCTTTTCTTTATATTTTCTTTTTCTTAAAGCGATCTCAGGAAAGGACATGTATGTATGACAATCTTGCCGTCTGTATGCTGAAGAAGAACTTACTCATTTTCTGATTATTTTTGCAATTTATGCGGGTATTAACATAAATTTATTGCTGTGATTATTATTCAGAAGATGAACCATATTCATATGGAACAAGCCACAGGGCCATTATTATTATTATTATTATTATTATTATTATTATTATTATTATTATTATTATTATTATTATTATTATTATTATTATTATTCAGAAGATGAACCTTATAATATATTTTTTATATGATACTGAAGTGAAAAAACGCCAGTTTGCCCCATATATACATAAGAGATTAAACAGGAAAAGTAATTTGAGAACCTAGACCTCTACTAAGGCTAGCATGATGATAATCCTGTCATTTGGCAGACATACGAACGAACCTATGACCTATCGTCTTTGGTGGTGGGAAGAAGAATAAACGGATTATCAGTATGGTTACTCTTTCATCTTGCTATGTTTGTTTTGGTTTTTAATGGCGAAAAAATTAACGTGATTTTAACAGTTCTGAACTTTTATCATTTCGCCACATACTCTCTCTCTCTCTCTCTCTCTCTCTCTCTCTCTCTTAGTTCCATTTGGTTAATATTTACCTCCGTCTACAAATCTCTCTCTCTCTCTCTCTCTCTCTCTCTCTCTCTCTCTCTCTCTCTCTCTCTCGGTATAATAAAAGAGAATGGTAGATGAGGCCATCAAGGGAATCTTTAAAAATGACGGTCATTAGCCTTTCTCATATCATAGAGGTACTAATGACATTTGTCTCGAGACATTTCTCTTTCCAGCAAGTATATTCCTTTACTTGGTAAGTTCTCTGGAACTGAGCTGACGGAGGAGTTTAGGGGAAGGGCGTTGTCCTTTAAGTGTGGAGATGCAAAAACCCTTTTTGATCAGTACCGGGTCGAGGTTAGTAGATTCAGTTTCTCTTATGATTCGCTCGCTTTATCTCTTATTAGTAGTCGTTATTATCTTTGTCTCTCTCCATTTATCATTTTGAAATGAATATAGAATTTTGGCCAAAGGCCAAGCACTGGGAACTATGAGGTCATTTAGCGCTGAAACGGAAATTGATATTGCAAAGAGAGAATCCAAGCGATGAACACACGAGGAGGATAAGAAGGCGCGAACGATGCAGAATTTGAATCAGGCAGGAAATTTGGGATCTTTCTTAGATAGTGACCCCCAAGGGTTTTCGAGGGTCGTTATCTTAGACTTATATTTCTTGGGGGTCATTATCTTGATGATATTTACAGGGATCTTTCCTGATAGTGACTTTAAAGGGATTCAAGGGTTATTATCTACCGACTTATATTTCTTGGGGTCATTATCTTGATGTTATTTACAGGGATCTTTCTAGATAGTGACCCCGAAGGGTTTTCGGGGGTCGTGATCTAGGACTTATATTTCTTGGGGGTCATTATCTTGATGATATTTACAGGGATCTTTTGTCGTGACAAAAAGGGATTTCAGGGTTGTTATCTACGACTTATATTTCTTGAGGGTCATTATCTTGATAGTGATATTTACAGGGATCTTTCTAGATATAGTGATCCCGAAGGGTTTTTCGGGGTGTTATCTAGGACTTATATTTCTTGAGGGTCATTATCTTTATGATATCTGAAGTCTTTTGTTTATGTTTTGCAGTCACCAACTTGAAGTCACTATCTACAGCTACCAAATTCATGTAGCAAGCAAGAGAAGAGAGAGAGAGAGAGAGAGAGAGAGAGAGAGAGAGAGAGAGAAATCGAAGGAACGCCGAAATAGGATGATTCTCACCAGGACTCTCCCACGGCCAGACCAACTCGGCTTCTGACAGGTTTCCTTCTCTTTCCGTGACAAGCAACTTTTCCAATAACTCAGTCGCTGGCAACGCGGACCAAGTTTAAATCGAGATCCAGCTTGAACAGACAGACAGACAGACGGACAGACACATACACACACACACACACACACAGACTTGATGGAAACCTCAGATCATTCCTCCTCCTTCCTTCCAGTAGAAGAGAAGTGTGTGTAATAACTATAACCATATATATATATATGTGTATATGTGTGTATGTATATACATATATATACACAGTATAATCACCAGAGAAACATAAAATTGAAAGCACTACAGAAACCATTTTTTTACATCAGAATAAATAAGTAAGATTCATCCCTAGAAAACCGGGCGACGACGACAAACTCGAGAGAACAAGAGATTTCGTCGTGAAGTTATAATGAAGTGATACTTTTAACTGACAGAAAATCAGCGATGCTCTTCCGGTCGCCAGACAAACTTTACCTGACATTTGTGACCTAACAAATCGTTCGGTAGAAATTCTGCGGAAAGTGCTTTAGTTTTCTGTAAAAGAAAACTCTTTATCTGTCCGTCCGAACTTTATACTGTCTGCTCTCAGATCTTAAAAACTACTGAAGCTAGAGGCCTGCAAATTGGTATGTTGATCATCCACCCTCCAATCATCAAACTTACCAAATTGCAGCCCTCTAGCCTCAGTAGTTTTTATTTTATTTAAGGTTAAAGTTAGCCATAATCGTGCTTCTAGCAACGATATAGGATATGCCACCACCGGGCGGTGGTTAAAGCTTCATGGGCCGTGGCTCATATAGCATTACACTGAGGCCACCAAAAGATAGATCTATTTTCGATGGCCCTGATTATATGCTGTAGCGGCTGTACAGAAAACTCGATTGCGCCGAAGAAACTTCAGCGTATTTTTTTACTTCTCAATATTGTAACAGGCATGTGTTACAATTTTTTATTTTTATTTTTGCGTTTTCCCTTAGGGCTTTCTAATTTTTCTAATTTAGAATTGTACACTCAAAAGTTACTGTCGTAATTCAAGGTATTGAGTCCAGTTTTATTTAACGGTCTAAAAAATATACCATTCCAATATCGTAGCTGAGAAATTTTATGTCTTTCACGAACGAATATTAAGTTATTTATTGACATATAAATTCCTTGGAAGATTCCTACGGCTCTCTTCAGTTCAATAACCTTCTGAATGAACTGCTGTTATATACAAATTGTATTACTAATAACAGGTATATAGACAGATGCCGTATGGTAACTAGTGACTGAAGGGTTTTAGACATAGAATTGTATTTAAAAATTAATGGTTACCTTAAAAGTTAGAAGGACTTAAATCTGTTACTGAGAAGAGTAAAACTTTGTAAGATGAGAACTTTCGTCTGTTCAAAATTTGAACAGACGAATAAGAAGAATATGACGAAGCAGAAAAAGAAGAAAAATGGGCGCCATAATGTTAATGAAAAAATTAATGAAAAATTAATAATAAATTATGAAAGACGCTAAATAAATAAAAAAATTTTACAGATGAAGAAGAATATGACGAAGCTGAAAAAGAAGGAAAATGTCTGCCGTAATGTCAATGAAAATACCAATGAAAAATAAATAATAACGAATTATAAAAGATGAATGAAAAAGCGCAAAAACAACAACCGTAATTCATTAGTAATGAATTACATTCATGATAAAAGTACGGACACGACAAACAGCTAAACCTACATCTCTGAGAATATATACAATAATTTCATGCTACCTCGCCCGCTCGTCAGCTTTTTTTTTTCTTATTTTCCAGCCAGAATAACCTGCACAAATTCTGTAGCGTTCTCTTGTATGCGGCGTGTGGCCAGAAGGCGCACAGCTGGAAAATGTAAGATAAACAACGGTCCATTTCGCGTTGCATGTGACAGTTTAACGGAACGCTGCTTTAACTATGTACAGAGGTAAATTTATTTTTATAAGAGTTCACACACACACACATATACACTGTATATATATATATATATTGTATATATATGTATATGTGTTTGTATATGTGTGTGTGTGTGTTGTTTTATGTGAATGTATGAATGTATATATATACATATATATATATATATATATATATATATATATATATATATATATATATATATATATTATATATTATATATATATATATATATATATATTATATACATATATATTGGGATAATATATATATACACATATAATATATGTATATAAAGTATGTATATATACATATACATATACACAAGACTACGTGATGATTATGAGTATATACATATGCGTTTATTTTTTATATAGTAGCACTAATGGTCAATGATGAATTTAGCTCGTATTTCGGGCATATACTGTACTACTCATTTGCTATCCGGACTTCTAAATCCTGAAAAGTGAAACATCAAAGGCTGCCTCAGCCAGAAACAATTTCATAACATATTCGAACCTGAGCATAGGAATTAACAGGGTAAGTTGCCTTCATGCTGAAGATCTTTATGCAGAAATAAGCAATTATATAAAATAATTTTTGGGGGGTTTCAAATTATAGCTATACTTAAATGTGTGTTTGAAATAGAGTCAACACTTCTTATGCTGAAACAAGGTCTGTTTCACGAAGTTTTCTCTCTCTCTCTCTCTCTCTCTCTCTCTCTCTCTCTCTCTCTCTCTCTCTCTCTCTCTCTCTCTCTCTCTCTCACCTGTGTATCTGTTCTTATCATATGTTGTTACGATGGCAACAACGCCTCAGGCAGGAGCAATAAAAACACAAAAAATGTCTGTCACACTGAAAAAATTATTCCTATTTCACCGTCTCTCCTACTCTGAACTTAAATGAGAAATTTAAGTGTTGTTATCCATTATTTTTTCATACTTTTCTGAATGGCATAAATGTAATAAAACCCTCCACGTTCCCAAAACAAGTTTACCGGTGTAAAAAAAAAAAAAGCCTTGATTCGATGAAGAGAAGTTTTCAGCGCTCTCATCTATATTGAAAGGCAATTCCCCGACAAATTTTGATTCCAAAAAAGAATTACCGAACTCTGATGGGGTTACCGTGAGTTCAATAAAGCTCAGGTCACTGGAAAACAAATTTCATCGGCGAATAAAAATTCATTTGCATCATATCACGAGAAAACAAGTAAAAAATGCGGCGAAGGTTCTTCGGCGCAATCGACTTTTCTGTACAGCGTATCATCAAGGCCGCCGAAAATAGATCTATCTTTCGGTGGTCTCGGTATAATGCTGTATGAGCCGCGACCCATGAAACTTTAACCAAGGCCCAGCGGTGGCCTATCCTATATCGTTGCCAGAAGCACGATCATGGCTAACTTTAACCTTAAATAAAATCAAAACTATTTAGGCTAGAGGGCTGCAATTTGGTATGCTTGATGATTGGAGGGTGGATGATCAACATACCAATTTGCAGCCCTCTAGCCTCAGTAGTTTTCAAGATCTGAGGGCGGACAGAAAAAGGTGCGGACAGAAAAAGTGAAGACAGAATTTAGTGCGGACAGAAAAAGTGCGGACAGAATAAAGAGCGGACAGAAAAAGCGCGGACAGACAGACAAAGTTGGCACAATAGTTTTCTTTACAGAAAACTAAAATGGAGGTGAATGAACAAAAGTTGTTTGAAATATATATATATATATATATATATATATATATATATATATATATATATATATATATATATATATATATATATATATATATATATAAATTTACAAATAAATATGAAGTTTCAATCACGAATAAATAAAAAACAATAAGGAAACATAACACAACATATTAAAATTTGGCCATATTTGGTAAACGGAAATAACTATTGCAGCCCAGAGGCGTCCTGCCGTCATTACCAAGCTACGCAATCTTTGTCAGATGTTGGGAGTCCTGCCATCGGCAGCAGCAGCAGCAGCTGCCTTTAGGCCCGGCTGGAATTCCTGGAAACTGGGTAGGGGGTGGGGGGTTTGTTCTGGAAGAGACAGCAAGAATGATGGATTGTGCCATAAACACAGGCCTGACCTCAGGGCGGTCGTATGAAGAAGACCTCCCATAGCTCTCAGAAACTTGGGGCTTCTTGATTTCCTCTGCTCCTTCCAGCTTCCTGATTTTCTCTCCTCCTCCTCCTCCTCCTCCTCCTCCTCCTCCTCCTCCTCCTCCTCCTCCTCCTCCTCCTCCTCCTCCTCCTCCTCCTCCTCCTCCTTTGTTTTTCGTTCTGCCTCGTAAGAACAAAGGTTTTTCCTTGGTAGGAATGGAATGGAATGTAGAGTTTAGGCCCAAAGGCAAGCAATGGGACCTATGAGGTCATTCAGCGCTGGAAAGGAAATTGAGAGTAGGCAGGTTTGACAGGTGTAACAGATGGAAAACGTCTCCTGTGGATAACAAGATGGAAGAAAGATAATATGAGTGGAGGTAAAGTAAAAGGAATGAAAGGGGTTGCAGCTAGGGGCCGAAGGGACGCTGCAAAGAACCTTTAGTAATGCCTTCAGTGCACCCCGTGAGGTGCACTGACGGCACTAACCCCCATACGGGGGTTTTTCCTTAGTGATTCACCATTCCATGGCCCCTAGCTGCAACCCCTCTCATTCCTTTTACTGTACCTCCGTTCATACTTTCTTACAACTTACTTTCCACCATCTTCTAATGAGCATCATATTCTTTGGAAGCTCGAATTTCAAGTCAGTGACCCCTTTGGTGGGCTTGTTCCCTATGAATAGGGTTCTTCATCTTCTGAATAATAATGATGATAATACCAAGCACAAACACCTGACAGATGATAATATTTAGAACAGCTTGTGAGGAAATGTGATCAATACAATGAGGAAAGATAGAGAATAGGAGTATCTTAATTGCCCATAATAGTATCAATATTTATATTAATAGGAGTATCATAATTACCCCTAATAATATCAATATTTATATTGTCTGTTCATTCATTATTTTCGTATCGAAAAACATTCAATGTATAGGCGAAAATAATATGGGGTAAATTTCCAATGGCATCCATCTCCGTTGATAATAGAAGTGGCCATGGAGGTGCGTCCCACTGCGATTACTGTGACCAAGTTCAAAACAACAAATAGAAAACGAGTTTAAATAGAAAAGGAGTTTAAAATAATAGAAAAGGATTTTAAAATAATAAATAGAAGAGGAGTTAAAAACAATAAATAGAACAGAAGTTTAAAATAACAAACAGAAAAGGAGTTTAAAATCATAAACAGAAAAGGAGTTGAAAATAATAAACAGAAAAGGAGTTTAAAATAATATAAATAGAAAAGGAGTGAAAGTTAATCTGCTATTTCATCGGTGTTTTATTGCAGGGATAAATTTCAGTGTATGATAAAAATTCTCGTCAGAAAAAGATCCAAGATTATTTTTGTCTCGTTCTGTGAAACGCATATATAGCAACTGTAAAAATAACAGCAATGCTTTTATCTACGATACCATTTTTTTATTCGTGGAATGCTGTAAATTGTTCGGAATATTTAGTTTTGTAATATTTAGTTATAATTTGTTTCCATTATGTATTAGTTGTTGTTTGTCAGTACTTAATAATAGCTTAAATCAGTATTAATTATCTTATTCAAAAAACCCACAGAATACATAAAGAATTAAGTTTTCTTTTACATTTGCTTGATTTTCAGGTCAGATAAAATATATGTGAATTAAAAAGCAAAAGCTGTATCATAAAATCATAAAATATTTAAAGATATTTCCTTAATCACGCCCACTCTCGTAATGACTGCTTTTTTGGGAGCAGTTCAGATTTACTTTAATAGATGGTGCGGATCTAGGCAGAAATTTATCAATATATCCTTCAATATTGACCTAGAAAAGCAAATTTACTGTTTAACACTGTGTCAGAATAAATTCCGTTCCGAAAAATGTTTTCATGACTGTAAATTGTACAACTTAGGCTGGGTTACTGTAACTACTTTTCATATCGTCTTCAACACAGATAATAATTCGCAGTTTCTTTGTTCTCAAAACTTTGATATCCATGAGAAGGAATTTCATCACCTAAAGAAAGCGAATATATATATATATATATATATATATATATATATATATATATATATATATACATATATATTTAAATCTTTAAATAGTAAATATTCATAAATGAAAGCAAAACAATTAATTTGCTTAAAAAAACTTACTTCCACTACGTTGCTTTAAAGCAAAATGGCTGTTGATAATTCAATACCAAAGCTAAATTAATACAGTGCAACATTAGTACCCCAAACCACTCACCAATTTTTATTCCGGGAAATACACTTCAAACCCAGTGGAGGGTAACCTTCACCCCGCCCACCAACCCCAACTTTTATCGCAATTTTGACATGCCAAGTGTCCACTAGATACGTCGGCAATCATTTATATCACGCCGGTACTTCCGTCTGTCTGCGCTGGGTATGAGTGTGGATGAACTCTATAATGAAACACCAAAACCCAATGTCCACTTTCATGAATATAAATGGGAATATTTTTGCACGTATTTTTGATACCGTCTTTTTTATTTTCATTATTTTTTGAAGGATGGGGTTTTGGAAGGGAGGTTACGTGAGGTTAGGGACTGGTGGTAACGGGAATGGATAGCTGGACTGGGTGTCCAATTGGAAAAGTTCGTCGTGTAATATCAAAATACATCATCGCTGTTAACAGCGGAATATTAAAGATCCATTTTCGAGTGGAATTTGTACAAATTCTCATGTTTTCCAATGGCACTTTGTCATTTTATTCAAAAACCGTAGATCGTTTGTAGATCATTCTACAGATTTTCTAAGACTGAACTGTACTATTTGTCACACTAGAAACAATATAGATTATACCATGCGGTATATAAGGTCCAAGAGTCGTTAGACAGTTTTATGTCGTCATTACCGCATGATTATGACTTCAAAATTGCATGCTATTCGGGAGATAGGTGAGTAAACTAAAAAAATGTTAAAATTTTATGTACAGAACCCTTAAGCCAAATAGTTGCGTGACTTGACAGTGTAAAGATATTGGGTGGCAAAATGTAGTTATGGAGGACATATATTGAATCACCTCATTATCGCTGGATTTTGTATTCACGAAGGTATGACAAAGAGAGATCGTTAGGTTATACAGTGCTAGTAGCTATTTCAAACACCAAAAGGAAGACTCCATAGGAGATAATATTTCTCCCTAAACGCAATATAGGTACAAGAAAAACTTTATTTTTTCATTATTGCGCTGTTGACAACCAATAATTTTCAAACCTTTTTTTTTTTCATTTCGATTGATTCTCGTGAATAAGGGTTTTCGTAAATTAACAAAAATTGCTGGTATATGACGGGAGAAGCAATCCTTTTGTCTTTTGTAATGCTTTGTACTTGTACATCTCAAAAATCAATACTGTAACATAGGAAAAAACAGAGAGTTGCAAACTTCTGTTTATGTTTATACACACACACACACACACACACACACACACACACACACACACATATATATATATATATATATATATATATATATATATATATATATATATATATATATATATATATGCACACACACCAAATGTATGTAAGTATTTGTGTGCAGACATTTTCATGTAAAAATTATATTAGGAATAAATATAAATGATATACAAACTTATATTTCCAAAGCTTACTTAGCAAACATGACGAGAGGCACATCAGTACCAACAATACCCGCTTATATGCAGAAACTACAAATTCTGTGCTACCATAAAAACCATATCCACAAAACACGACAAAATAGTGAAATCAATTTCTCTTTTAACAACATTTTACCTGTTCGAATTTTTCTGTTTTACTGATAATTTTTTTTCCATCACTGGTCTTTTTCATCGCAACTGGTGCCCAATGGTTCCTATTGATTAAATAAGAGTTATAGCTGTTCATATTTTCGTAAAAATTGGTCAGCGATAGAGCTAAACCTACTGGCTTTTCCATGTATACAAATGGTATTTTTATACCAGCATGAAACTGCGGTTTTGGGAGGTTTGTTCAGTGCGTACGGTAGTGCAATAAAGTGCGTTGCATTTTGTTTTAAAATAGCAGTTTCTCTTTTGTTTTTTATTTTACGCTCTGGTGTTGAGTCAATCTGCTGTATGAACTAGTACTCACTGCGGAAAGCTATAAATTACTTGGCGTTTAATGTTTGATTAACAATAATAATAAGGTAAAGTTTTGTTTTCTGTAAAAGAAAACTATTGCGCCGGCTTTGTCTGTCCCTCCGCACTTTTTTCTGTCCGCCCTCAGATCTTAAAAACTACTGAGGCTAGAGGGCTGCAAATTGGTACGTTGACCATCCACCCTTCAATCATCAAACATACCAAATTGCAGTCCTCTAGCCTCAGTAGGTTTTATTTTATTTGAGGTTAAAGTTATCCATAACCCTGCTTCTGGCAACGATATAGGCCAGGACATCACCGGGCCTTGGTTAAAGTTTCATGGGCCGCGGCTCATTCAGTACTATACCGAGACCACCGAAAGATAGGTTGATTTTCGTTGGCCTTCATTATACGATGTACAGAAAACTCGATTGCGCCGAGGAAACTTCGGCGCATTTTTTACTTTTTTTATGTATTCAGTCCAAGGTTAGGTAGGGTCATGATGTTTGTTCCATTGGCTTGCATATAAGTACTTGTAACGCCAATGCTTAAATTTGTACTTGCTTACTTGTGTATATCATGATTTTTCTTTCACTAATGATGAATTAGCTTTTTTTTATATATATAGCCAGGGTTACTTCCATACCTTACCTTTATAATGTTATTCTACATCCGGTTATGGCTTATTTCCCATATTGTTCATTTAAACGCACCATAACATATCAGCACTAAAAGCCAACTAGTCGTAAGGAAAACTAATTGAAACAGGGTTGGTTCTAAAATCAACGGGGAGAACTATAATACCCTTCATACATAAATTATATTTCGTAAGGAAGGCATCATCCTCTTATACGAGGAATTACCATATTCGTAATTAAAGTAATAACGGGAAGGAACCCCATCCGGAAATACAAACAAGAGCAGAACAAGGCTTAACCACGAATTTCCCCAGACGTAAATTAATTAGCATGATGCTGACCATTTTTCAAATGGTAATCTTGCCAGCGTTCCCTCGGGGAGCGTATAAGGACGAAATACATAAACCACGTTATATTTCTCTGGCCGTTTACAGGATTAAGCTAAGCAGTCATTCGAGGCACTACTTCGCGAGCGTTCTGCATCTCCTTACATCGTTTTGGTGGCTAAATATTTGCTGGAAACTTACTAGGGATGTTTCGTTAATACTTGAATTACATATTTCATTTGCTGGTAAAGGAATGTATATATTTTATCGTTTCCATGTTCCACTTATGGATTGTTTATCTTTATCTGTACCCCGTGGAGGGTAGGGCCGTCAGTGCACCTCAAGCAGTCCACTGTAGGCATTACTTAAGGTTCTTTGCAGCGTTCCTTCGGCCCCTAGCTGCAACCCCTTTCATTCCTTTTACTGTAGCTCCGTTCACAATCTCTTTCTTCCATCCTACTTTCCTCAACCCTCTCCTAACAAATGACTCATAGCGCAACTGCGAGGTTTTCCTCCTGTTACACCTTTCAAACCCTTTTACTGCTAATTCCCGTTTCAGTGAGAAATTACCTCATCTAGGTCCCAGCGACTGGCCTTTGGCCTAAATTCTATATTTCTATTCTATTCTATCTATATCTGTCAATTATCAAGTAAACTTTATAGACATTCACTTACTTCATTTGTTAAACATTTAGTGCGTCAGCTAAGTAATCTGAAAGCGTTATAACCACATAAGAACGTATTCCACTTTACTCTATATGATATTAGAAGTTGTCCTCAGTGCTAGATTAACTACGTGACTCTTACGAAATATCAGTATCATCTGACACTGCTTACTCAACAATTCAGTTCTTAGGAGAGATTTAGCTCATCTCTCTCACAGATCACTATGGTGATTAATTCATTTCATGGAAAATTGTCATTTAATTTTTTTCGTTTTAGAACATCGGAATAATTACTTTTCCATCATTAGGAGAATCGTCTATTCCACTGATTGTCCACTGTGAATGATACCGCTGTATGATATTATTATTATTATCATTATTATTATTATCATTATTGCCAGAAATGTTTTGATGCATCACATGTTTTCACCAAAGGGCGATTGAAGCTACTGCTGTCAAAAAACATACATTATACAATACATTATACTTTTTTATACATTACATCTATATTAAGCTCATTATTGTATTAATATTAGATTTTTTTTGCATCACATTTTTTAGTGTTCATGATGATTATCATTTGAGTAGGTTTTACCAACTTAAACTTATTACTATCTATCTATCTATCTATACATACACACACACACACACACACACATATATATACATACATACATATATATATATATATATATATATATATATATATATATATATATATATATATATATATATATATATATATATAACTAAAATCTTCTTAATACGTCCCAGGTTGTGTATATGCCGTAGTACCCCAAGCAATGTGTATACATACTTAATATATACAGAAGTTATAACAGCATTTACGATAAATTTACTAAGAGACGATTTAGCACTGAGAATATTAAATGCATAAATCTAATTTATCTCCCTTTCTCACATATGATATAATCCTCCGTACCCTAGAGAGCTTGGGGTTCCTATCCTGGCACTACTAATATTGCCAGCTCATAAATACGGTTTATTTTCCCCGTGTTATTGCGTCTTTGGGAACAGAAGCAATAGCTGCTGCCCTCCTATTCACTGATAATACGAAGTTTGTCACAGTATTGTCTGAAAAGCTTTGTAGAAGGAAAATATATAGTTTCTCATCTATTCCTTTTTCCCCCCTCTCTGTATAAATAACATCTCTCAGTACTCTCTCTCTCTCTCTCTCTCTCTCTCTCTCTCTCTCTCTCTCTCTCTCTCTCTCTCTCTCTTACAAAAATGGATTTAAGCCCACGTCTGATGTATGTAGTGGAAATTATTATGATAAGTTTCAGAATAGATAAAACCTCACATTCTATAAGAAATGTCACAAGAATAATGTTTAAGAATTTCCATTCAAGTTTTCCACAAGGCCGAGGAGGTCTTTGAATTCTAAACGCTGCGAGGTCGTATTTCATCCGGCTGTCGGAAGCCTTCGGTTGGGGCTGTCACCTTTAGTGACCTACAAAATAACTGTCATGATATTTTATTGTCAATGACCTACCTAGGAAAATCCATAGTGGCTGGCAAAAGAAAGAGAGAGAGAGAGAGAGAGAGAGAGAGAGAGAGAGAGAGAGAGAGAGAGAGAGAGAGAGAGAGAGAGAGAGAGACTCCAAAGCATGTGTGTGTCTAATTAAGGCCTGTGCCATAAAAAGTGAAGGAAAGGCAAATATCGTTTATGAATTTCAACATCCTTTTGATCTATGAGATAGGAAACATGCGCTAATTACAAGGTCTTGGGAGAAGATGATAAAATGGAAGGAAAACATGCCAGTTCTTCCATGCTGTGAGTTGAGAATAGTGAAAATAATAATAATAATAATAATAATAATAATAATAATAATAATAATAATAATAATAATAATAATAATTTTGACTGGGATATAGTAGTATATAGATTACAATTAATGTAATTTTTTAACTTGCCCTTCTTCCTTACCACAAGACTACGCCTTCAGCTTCGAACAGAGTATTTATCTCTCACTGAAGCATTTAACTGGCAGTTATTTTCTCCAGGTATCCGATTAGTTTGGCTTTCTTACATAATACAATTTTTCCTCGAGAAGAAGAACTGAATCTCTAGCTACTCTGGGACTGTATTGCAAAGACTGAACATGTGGTACAGGTCTGCTCTGGAGATCTGATCGGGTAAATAAAGAAACCCAAAAAGTATCTCTAATCAAGTTAGCCATACCATTGGACACAAGAGTTAAGGAGTATGTGCAAGAATTAAGTCAAATGTAAAATTAATCTAAACGGCATATCTTTAAAGCCCCATAGGAGGGTAGTGTACCGTAGGCATTACTAAAGGTTCTTTGCAGCGTCCCTTCGGCCCCTAGCTGCAACCCTTTCTATTCCTTTCACTGTACCTCCATTCATATCACCTTTCTTCCATCTTGCTATCTACCCTCTCCTCACAATCATTTCATAGTGCAACTGCGAGGTTTTCCTCCTGTCACACCTTTCAAACCTACCTATTCTCAATTTCCTTTCCAGAGCTGAATGACCTCGTAGGTCCCAGTGCCTGCCTTTGGCCTAAACTCTGTATTCCAATTCCAGTCCATATTTTGAAAGCTTTATTTCGAATTTTATTTCCGTGTACTAATTGACATTGCTCTTCTGAAGTATGAAATTCTAAACTTGTTACCGATGACTGACTTTACTTCAAGATTGACATTTTAATTTAGGCTACTGCCTGATCAATTGATTTGCTCTTGCAAAAGGGATTGTTACAAATGAAGCAATTTCCTACTGCAATATGATTTCAGGCGTATCCATGAAATATATACAATACATGAAATATATACAATAAGGACTTATTTTTATATAATTTAGGGGAAAACCAGTTCCAGAAAGCATGCCTTTCTGACGTGGCTAGTCAAACCAAAATAATATATTTTCCTGAACTGCGCAACGCTGACTTGGCAATAGCCGATGCTTACGATATTGCAGCAGCGGATTAATCATGTAACTGTTCATTTTTATTTCATTACTGAAAGTAATTACTAAAGCACTCGAACGGAGATTTTCCTATGCTGAAGCTTCAGCCGAAGCCGAGGTAGCGAAATTAATTTTAACGCCACTGTGCATTTCCGGTTGGACTTAACCGTATGCGTATGTGTATGAAAGAGACGTTGCGTATGTTAGTTTCACATATGTGACAAAAACACACAAACACACATACACACGCGAGCGCGAATAAATGCAAGGACGATAAGCATAGTAACGAGAATAATGAGAAACAATTTACAAAAACAGTTTATCAAAATTTTACAGAAAATAGGTCCATTATTTTGGAAACCTCACTTTGCTGCTTTTTTATGATAATTTAAATTATATCTGTTTGCTCTGCTACTTTTGTTATGATAATTAAAATTCTATCTGTTTGCTCTGCTACTTTTGTTTCGGTAATTTAAATTCTATCTGTTTACATTGCTACTTTGTTATGGTAATTTAAATTCTGTGTTTGCTCTGCTACTTTTGTTACGGTAATTCAAATTCTATCTGTTTATCCTACAGTTATATTCTTAGTCGAGATGAATATCTTTTTTCCAAAATATATAATAAAACGATTATGTTTGAATTCACGAACAATAAAAAGAAAAGCTTTTGCTGAAAGCACACAAATTCCATGGCTAATGATGGATAACCTTTAACCAACTTTTTTGACATTTGAGAATTAAGAAAATAAAAAAAAAAATGAACAAATTATATTATACCACTTAGTACCTGCGATGCTACATGACCTTTACATTTACGCGAACAATTTCATGAATCGTGTAATCCACGGTTCTTGAAAATGGAAGAAAGCTCAAAGTCAGCACACTTTTCTTAAGAAGAAAAAAATATTCTAAAACAGGATTTCTCCGAGCGAACAGAAATTGTATGCTAACTTTTCACGAAGAATTTCTTATGCTGCTGATTGTAGCAATTGCAGGTAAGTTCATAATGTTCTCGTGGGCTCTGTGGCTGATGAGAATAAAAGTACCTTGGCTGTAGATACATAGTTTTACATAAACATCACTAATACAGGAAACATGGGGAACTAAATTATTACGATCTAAATAATTCCGCCCGACTTATATTTTATTAATACCTTTTATCTAATTTACTGTAAGGTGGTTTTTCAAACAATTACCACAACTAATATTCTAATCCTCTAAGCGTTTTTCACTACATAGTAATTCTGAACATAGATTATGAGCGCGATACATTTCTTGAAATGATCACATGAGATATATAACTCCAGGACACAAATCTAAATATCCTTTATGATAGTCATAAATTGCAGCACAATAACTCTCGCTAATTAAGCACAGAAACATGAATATTCATTTGCAAACGAGAAGAGTTTCGGTAATGATAAATTATATGTTTGCTTGCTACTAACGTTCTACATATTTCATAGTATTATCTCAAAGTTCCAAGGTCATAGTAGAATAGAATCAGTTTGTTTTCGTTTGTGTCCTCTATCCTGAACACCTCAGATATATATATATATATATATATATATATATATATATATATATATATATGTATATATATATATGTATATATATAAGTATATATATAAATATATATATATATACATATATATATATATATATATATATATATATATATATATATATATATATTTTATATATAAACATGCCTGGTAAATATGAATGAGCGAGAAAATTTAATGTTTTTCGTGACGGGGATTCCCCGACGAAGCAGAAGAGTTTAAGCTCTCTAAAAACATGGCAGGCGTCTACCTTCTCTAAAGTATTAGAAAATTTATTCCCAGCCACTGTTATATTAAGTTAATCAGGAACTCCCTATACCCTAATTTCATGAAATATAAAGGTGATCAAGTGAGTCAAACTGAACAAATGAGTGCTAGGTATGAGTATCCGAATAATATCACGTTCCAACGAGAAATGCATTTAGCTGAATAACATCAATGTGTATTTCCTAAGGTTTGCTTTACATACTGTTCCAATATTTCTCATCAGCTCTCGCGAATATCTCACATCATTCTCTCCCAAATGAATGGTATTAAATCTGACATCAGAATAAATCCAATTACTTTCCATCTCGAACTCTGATATATTCGAAAGGGGAGATTACACCAGGACGAACCCCGGATAAATTCCTGGAATGGTGAAATGAAAATAAAGATTTTTTTTAGGGGTATGTGTAGTTTCATCGGATGAACAGCTGAAGGAATAATGGCTATTATTTTTTTACGTTTTCACATGAGGTACTATCATCACTGCATGTGGAAGATTTGAAGTAATACTGAGGGGAATTTGAAATCTATAAATAATGAAACTCATGCGTAACCATGATGGTCTGTGTGTCACAGATTTCATACTTAAACTGTAGATTTCATAAGTATGAAGGATGAAGGTACTAAGGATTATGCTTTAGGATGGTACATGGTGTCCCTAGGGACGGCACTTGCCGTCTTGAGCCCTTTCTTAAACCACCATCATGTTGACAGCAAGTGTGCAATAATTTTAGTCATTCTGTGATAAGAGAAAATCCAAGGAAATGGGCTGAAGTCAACGTGACACAGAGTAAGAGGACAAGGAAAAAGAATTAATGATCTCTTCTGCCACAACAGATACTGGTCGCTGGTATAGTGGTTATTGTCTTGGGCAACCACTCATATGTCATGAGTTCGCGCCTCCCCAAGGCCGATGGAAAAATCACTGGCTCTGTATCATGATCAGTTACTGCTGCAGTGTTAGGGGGGGGTCTGCTGCCGTGGGAGGTTGAAGCCAATAAATTCTTTGGAAGCTTAAAGAATTTCAAGTCAGTGGCCCCTTGGGCTCGTTCCATGCGATTAGGTTTCATCTACTGAATAAAAAAAATAAAAAGATACTTGAGACTGAGGGTGGAGGCTGGTGGAAGCTGTCGCCACGTTACAAGTTTAACGCATCCTTACCATTATGGTCAACGTCGTGTATTCTTACCTGGCCATTCCATAATAACCTTCTCTTGGCCGTGATAAGGTCTGTTATCATAAAAGGCTAAGGCTTATTGCTTTCGAAATACAAAGGCCAACAGGCTATTTGATCAATGTATACTGATTGGTTGATTATGGCATTGGATGGGTATTTAATTCCTTATTGATGGCTTTATCACCAACCCAAAAATTAAGAGAGAGACGTAAGTGTTTGATTTCATCTTGTTAAACTGTCAAGAACTATAAATAAATGAAATTTACAAACATTATTTGTTCGATAATTTCATATCGAAGGCAAATGATTATATTAGCAACAGCACGTATACATATGTATATGTATACATACACACACACACACATACGCCTATATATATATATATATATATAGTCTCTATATAGAGAGAGAGAGAGAGGACCATCGCGAGTCCCAACAAAAGTCAGAATCTAGTAGAGGTGAGACCTTGCATACCCCATTTTCGGTTTTTTAGCAATAAAACAAAAATTAATACAATACACAATATCCGTCATTTTAAGAAACTACCTCTCATCCCCGCATTTCAGCCAGGAAAGACGGGACCAAGTAAATGAATGTAATGTGAAAACTGAGGTTAACCGCTGAAACAAAGCCGCAGCTAAAATCTGAACTAGGTGCAGAAATGGTGTTTATGTGGCCACAATCCGCTCGATTACGATCCGCCAACCGGATTATGGAGGCGATAAAGTTTCGACGATCTCGATAAAACGTAGATCTCCAGATAACCGAGGATGAAGTTTTGGAGGTGAAAGAAGACCGCAGCGATTAATGATGACCCCCGCAACGCGGCAGTACTTATCGTGTGTACCCAGTAAAAAGACGTTAATGCCCAGTTCTTAGTTGTCCGCCCTCAGATCTTAAAAATTAGAAATGAGAACACAATTTATTATATTGATCATTCACCCTCCAATCGTCTGCCTCACCAAATTGCAGCCCTCTAGCCTCTGCAGTCTTTATTTTATTTAAGGTTAAAGTTAGCCATAATCGTGCATCTGGCAACGTGGTTAAAGTTTCATGGGTTGCGGCTCATACAGCATTATACCGAGACCACCGAAAGGCAGATCTATTTTCTAACTTATTATCATGAAGGCTAATTGATTTCGATTCTAAGTACAGCACCTTTGACAATAATATATAAAAAGGTCGAAATCAATCGTGCCAGTCTTGAGGGCTGAGTGCATGAAGTCACTGTTAGCTTATAATCAATATTGCAAGACACATAAGATCGAATCCACGACAGAGCGCGTAAAATTTTCCAAGAATTTTGCTGTGTGTTCCATAAAGATCGCAAAATTATTGAAATACCTGTAAATATTGGGTGAACCAAAAGTAAGTGGACACTAGTTGGAATAGGGTTCGTGTTAGGGTCCTGTGTATTGTATTATTGTATACAATAAAATTTAATTGTAAATGTAGTAAATTGTTCATAAAAATCTAACTGCATTAGTTAATATAACTGTATACGTAATCTCAAAATAAATGTTATCATCTACTATCCACCTACTTTTGGTTCACCCCGACAGATTACAAAATTCAGAAATTCATTCCTCGTCCATCTTTCAGCTTTCTTCCTCCACAAGAGCTTATCGCAACACTTCCCCTGGTCTGCTAGTCTCTTAGTGGCCGCAGTTCGAGCGAGACCTCCAAGTAGTAAACTTGGCAAAAGGTCTTCTTACTGGAAAAGTTAGAAGGAAGTCTCAAACTTCCTAAGGCCTTTTCCAGGGGCCGGGGAAACAAGACCGGGTTTCCAAACAGCGCTGATTCAATGTCCCAGAGTTGTCCCTCAGATTCTGAGACACGTCCGAGACGGGTTTCTGCCATCAGTTCGTGATTGCTTTTCCAAAATGCATTGCAGGATACTGGAGTTCTGATTTCCTTGCTACAGCTGGTAACGTTTCTTGATTTTTGTCCAAGGCAATTTTTCATAAGTCCTGTGTGGTCTTCAACTAAGATGCCATTAAAGTGATCTGTTGCAATATTGAATTTTTTAGTTTTCTGTAAAAGAAAACTATCGTGCCGATATATATAGAATTGAACTGTATATAGAATTTAGGCCAAATGCCAAGCACTGGGACCTATGAGGTCATTCAGCGCTGAAACTGAAATTTGACAGTAAAAGGTTTGAAAGGCGTAACACGAGGAAAACCTCGCAGCTGAACTATGAATCAATTGTTAGGAGTGGGTAGAAAGTAAGATGGAAGAAAGAGGTTAGGAAAGGAGGTACAGTAAAAGGAACGAAAGGGGTTGCAGCTAGTGGCCGAAGGGACGCCGCAAAGAACTTTAAGTAATGCCTACCATTATATATATATATATATATATATATATATATATATATATATATATATATATATATATATATATATATATATACATATATATATATATATATATATATATATATATATATATATATATATATATATGCATATACACGAGTGTGTGTGTGTATTCGAAAATGCACCATCTTCTTTTCCTTTCCCTCTGCTGCGGAAAAACATGAGAAATAGTATAGTGTAGTATTCCATGACGACGCTCTTATGAACGAAATAATAATGTGGCCATAAAAGATAGAGAATGAGGCCATTCGTCCTTCATATTCCGGGTCATTATGGCCACGCTAATATTTCTCGAGGACGTCTTTATTCTAATAATGTACCCAGAAGACGAGCACGAGAGAGAATTACCATTACGCTTTATTGCCGGCATAAATTTGAAGGGAAAATATTCCCGTGTCCGTCAATATCTCTGAGGGTGTGATTAAACTGGTGTTGCATTACGTTGTGAAGAGTTATGTGCGTTTATTCTTTCATTGCAGGATAATACATTTGTATAAATAATACATTTAGTATGAAAGATGATACATTAGTATAATACATAACGCACTGGTATGATACATTTGTATGCAAACTTTGAAGTACTAACTGAGTACGTAGATTACATATTTACGTTCAGGTACTGGAGTTGAGGTTTTCATTGCTGTTTATACTTGCATGCATGTGTTAGTATACACACACACGCACACACATACACATACACATACACACACACACACACACACGCCCCATCCGCCCCCAGTCTAAAACCAAACAGATGCATATACAGTTTTTTCTCATTCTAAATAGAGAGAGAGAGAGAGAGAGAGAGAGAGAGAGAGAGAGAGAGAGAGAGAGAGAGAGAGAGAGAGAGAGAGAGACGAGATTTAGGACCTGGAATATAATTACATTGAATATGACCTAGATATCAATTAATACTCCCTGCACAAGCTATTTAATTACCCGATAAATTGGAATTATGAGGAATTCCCGGAAAAAAAATTCAATTTATGGACGATTGCAATTTTACATCCATTCGAGTTTTATGTTGCAGAAGAACGAAAATATTTATCGTTATACTTTTATCCCCGGTGAAGAATAACCATTACGGTTACTGGAAACGGATAAAACCTTGTTAAGATATTGCTTCATTTCATGGCCATTTTTATTAATTTTTTGTTATTTGTCATAAACTTGATAATTAAGTTTAGCCACATGAAATTTTTATGTTGCCTTAACTCCCTGGAGAGAATGTCAATAATCTCGTATATTAATTAGGTATCAGATTAAGAAAAGTATCTTAGAAGCTGTCAAGTGAAGATAGTGATTAAATATGCAAAATTTACAATTATCTCTCTCTCTCTCTCTCTCTCTCTCTCTCTCTCTCTCTCTCTCTCTCTCTCTCTCTCTCTCTCTCTCGTATTCATACCGTAACAAACCTGATATTATTTGAAAAGTCCGAGTTTTACCATTCATATTATCCATTTTCGACCTCTCTCTCTCTCTCTCTCTCTCTCTCTCTCTCTCTCTCTCTCTCTCTCACACAAAGAATTACTAGCTTTGAAATTTGCCATCTAATGGTTACATTAATGCTTTACATTTGCCTCTCTGGTTCTCTCTCTCTCTCTCTCTCTCTCGCTGAAAATTTCTACCTTTGAAAATTGTTACCCAAAACTACCATAGCTTACAAGTCATTAGTGATGACACTAAAAAAAAAAACATAATTTATCCCTCACAGTTTTGGAAAGGAGGCTTAAGTATATACAAAATCAACTGGCGGGATATTACAGAAACCAGGTAGGTGTATCGAGCATTGAGATTACAGTATATTACAGAAGCCAGGTAGGTACTGTATATCGCGCATTGAGATTACAGTATATTACAGAAGCCAGGAAGGTATATAGCGCATTGAGATTACAGTATATTACAGAAACCAGGTGGGTGTATTGCGCATTAAGATTACAGTTTATTACAGAAACCAGGTACCTGTGTATTGCGCATTGAAATTACAGTATCTTACAGAAACCAGGTAGGTATATGGCGCTTTGAGATTACACTATATTACAGAAACCAGGTAGATATATAACGCATTGAGATTACAGTATGTTACAGAAACAAGGCAGGTATATCGCGCATTGAGATTACAGTATCTTACAGAAACCATGTAGGTATACAGGGCACTGAGATTACATTATATTACAGAAGCCAGGCAGGTGTATTGCGCATTGAGATTACAGAGCTACCCCTCAGCACACCTGACGTGAATAAATAAGGAGTGAATGGCGTTGTTGTTAGCTATACACAGCTGGTCTGATCATCCGTTATCAAGGTATCAATTATTCAAACAGGAAGCAGCGCCAGAACATGTATTTCCCATTGCCTTCAGTTACCGAGTCAGTTAGCCCTTGATTTGTTAGATAATGGCATTAGTAAAGCTTTATGGGTCTGAATACTGCATAATTCTTAGGTCTATCTATCTATCTATCTATCTATCTATCTATCTATCTATCTATCTATCTATCTATTATTATTATTATTATTATTATTATTATTATTATTGGAGAAACAAATCCACAGTTATGTGTATGTACATATATTTAAAGATAAAACTGTACAGAAAGCTATCTGTATAGTTTTATCTTTAAATATATGTACATATACATAACTGTGGATTTGTTCCTATTATTATTATTATTATTATTATTATTATTATTATTATTATTATTATTATTATTATTATTATTATTATTATTATTATTATACAGAAAATGAACACTATTCATATGAAACAAGCCCACCAAAGCGGCCACTGCTTGAAATTCAAGAAGTAAGATGAGTTAAAGGGAATACAGAAAGAAAAGATTTCACTTATTCAAAACGAAAAAAATAAATTAATAAATTAATAAATAGATAAAACTGTATTAAAATGCAAGGAGATCAGTATTAGTGTAGTAATGCATTGCATCTTTGCTTGAACATCCTTTCCTCATAATCATTGACGGCTGCTGATATATTTGAGGGCTATGTGTAATCTTTCATTAAAGAAATTATTATTAATAAGCAAAACAGTAATCAATTATTAGAAAATGGAACACTTCCTCTTGGAGCTCCTTCGTCTCTCTCTCTCTCTCTCTCTCTCTCTCTCTCTCTCTCTCTCTCTCTCTCTCTCTCTCTCTCTCTCTCGCCTCCATCCCTTCTACCATAGCCTATACTCATTTGGGAGAGTGTGTTTAAATTGACTAAACCAATACTTAATCACAAAGTCCCAGGGTCTTTATGATTAATTAGGTAATAATGGAAGAGGTCGCCTTGGGTTAATAGACCCCGAGTTTATGGGATAACGGGGGAAGGGGTGGATCTCAGGAGTGGGAGAGGGGTATAAAGGAGATAAAACAAGATGAGGCCTTTGAAGTCCTTATTGTGCCAAGGACGGGATAAAGGCAGATGGAGTACGAGACGAGAAGGGAAAACAGGATTGAAGAAAGGAAGGCCAGGAAAGTGTGAATGAAGTTCTTGACGTGCGACAAGAAAATTGTAGCCAAAAGAGGGAATAAAATATTGACTCTTTTCCTCACATAACTGAATTCATAATGAGCATGGAAAATAACTGATGTTCTGCATAATCATATGTAACTGGTACATAGTCCCTGTTCAAAATAATCATTCAGTATCTGCCACACGTAAGCAATTTCAGCAGCATGGCGTGAAAACCAAAACAACAAGAAATCATTTGACTTCACGTATGGTAGGCCAAGTTAAAATCCTTCAGATGAGTATGGAACTGTTCATCTTGTTGCTGGCACTGATATGACTGCCACGCGCTTTTCGAAGCCTGGTATCTAGCCAAGTCCCAGAGGATGTCTTAGCAGGCACTACCGTGGGACCTATGCTACCATTCCATCAAGACAAGACCTCGTTGCCAATGTCCTGATTATTGACAGTACGTCTGACGTCCGCCGCAGGCGAATCTGGGAATCATTAAATATATTTCGCCTCAAACCTTCCCTGAGTGTCTCACACGAGACGCTCTGCGCGCCTGCCACCGTCAGGGAATATCCAACAGCGATGGGAATATTGATGCCAGACAAGAGTAAGGCACTCCTGCGGCACTGGTGGCACTTGCTGGCGACTGGTGAGTGAAGACTGAACCTGTCGATCTCTCATACTGCCACTGAGTTGGTAAGTGAAATGCGAAATGTGGGTGATATGTCCTCCTAGTTTCCTGTGCTAAGGAACTGAAATGTGAAATGTGGGGGATATGTCCTCTAAGTTTCCTGTGCTAAGGAAAATTTCTTAGTAACTGAAATGTGAAATGTGGGGAATATGTCCTCCAAGTTTCCCGTGTTAAGAGGGAACATTTCTTCTCTTTCCCTTCCTGGGTTTTCCAACTATAACATGACTTATTAATGCTTTTTTTTGGCGAGTGCTGAAGGGTTGAAGATGTTTTTATCCTCTCACCTCTGTTATCTCTTTCACAGGTTTAAACCTCTAGGAGCGAGAACCCGTGGAGGTATAAGGCCAGCCTACTCTGCAACAACTGATAAAATACCATGTGGGGAAGTGGTTTGTGTAAATGAGAGATTAATATTTATTGAAGTAAAGCCAAGATCGTTTTCAATAGTATCTCTTTCTGCAAAATGGAGATGCCATGCCACATTCTCACATTCGGCAGGTGTCTAAAATTTTCCCTTTTATTTCGTCTTTGATAAGTCCGTTTTTGACATTTTCCGGAATTTAATTAATAAGTTAAATACCTCTTGCAATGTATATAGCTTATTTTACAGTTCCTATGAGTGTAAGTACACTGGATGAAAGTATCATTTTTAGTTTTCTGTAAAAGAAAACTATTGAGATGAATATTTGTCTGTCCGTCCGCAATTTTTCTGTCCACCCTCAGATCTTAAAACCTACTGAGGCTAGAGGGCTGCAAATTGGTATGTTGATCACCCACCCTCCAATCATCAAACATACCAAATTGCAGCCCTCTAGCCTCAGTAGTTTTTATCTTATTTACGGTTAAAGTTAGCCATGCTCGTGCGTCTGGCACCGCAACAACACAGGCCACCACGGCCGGCTGAGAATTTCATGGAATTTCCCTGTACGTGTTTACACGTAAACGGGTGATACATAACTGAGGCTGAGGAGAGCGCTCCCTCTGGAGACTTATCTCCGTGAATATGAGCCCCAAGTTTTCCTTTCGAGGACTCCCTCCAGCATTTCATACCGAGGCGAAGAAACTTCGAGGGCGGGACGAAACCAAGCGTCCCTTCATTCATTCCTCGCGCCCGAGTTGTTCCTCCGGCCGAGTTAAGTCGTCCTCGGAGTTGCTCCGTAACTCATGAAGTTAACGCTCCTTCTCATAATTGTTCCGGGGCGCGAGTTGCCTTATTGCAAAAGTTTCTTCCCACTTGGACAAAGAGGAGCAGCCAAACTTTCGAGGACAAAAGAGGAGTCTTTCTGGCGATTCCGACGCAGATCCTTCCCGCGTGAGGGGAGTAATACGTTCTTCGGCGGATCTGTCTTAGAGACAGTTAGTTATAAATGATTTGTTTAACCAGACCTCTGAACTCTTTTAGGGTTCTTCTCGGGCTGGAAAGTGTCTTAGAGACAATGCTACTGTTTTGTTCGTATCTATTACGTTTTTTAGCTTTCTGTAAAAGAAAACTATTGTGCCGGTTTTGTCTGTCCGCCCACACTTTATTCTGTTCGCACTTTTTCTGTCCGCCCTCATATCTTAAAAACTACTGGGGCTAGAGGGCTGCAAATTGGTATGTTGATCATCCACCCTTCAATCATCAAACATACCAAATTGCAGCCCTTTAGCCTCGGTAGTTTTTATTATATTTAAGGTTAAAGTTAGCCATAATCATGCTTCTGGCGACGATATAGGATACGCCACCACCGGGGAGTAGTTAAAGTTTCATGAGCCGCGGGTCATACAGCATTATACCGAGACCACCGAAAGACAGATCTATTTTCGGTGCCCTTGATTATACGCTGTAGCAGCTGTACAGAAAACTCGCTTGCGCCGAAGAAACTTTGGCGCATTTTTTACTTGTTCTAACAAGGTTCTGATTACTGTGCGCTATCTTCTGTAAGAAGGAAATTAGAATGATTATCTGCTTTGCTTCCACTGACTGCTTTTTACTGCAGCAACCCGATTATCTGAAATACCACGATTTCTCACTATTCAGTGGGATAATGTCTTCAAGAACATTGTTCTGAAACTGTAAAAAATCTCCCAGGCACAAAGAAACTAAAATGTTATTTGAAAGCACCATGCCACTTCGTCTTGGTTTTACTAATATATTAGAAAGATGAATGTGGAGAAATTACAGATGACAATACTAAATAGATTACATTGTGCTTTGTACATGATTTATCGTACAAATGTCTCTTTCTCCTTTCTCGGCCTTCCTCCCTCTCAAATTAATACACAATGGAAAACTATAATGCCGACCGTTCTTAAATAGCAACTGAGGTTGTTTTCAAGAATTCCCGCTATTTTAAAGATGCAATGTCTCCGCTTCCAAAGCAATAACGTCAACCTTGCCAGGACTAATGTCAACAACAGCCTTGAATAATAAAAATCACCCGAGGAGCAATAAAGAAATAAAGAGCAAAATCTGAAGGATTTTGTGTTGCTTGAGCAAAAGACTGGAATGCAATTCCGGGGGGGAATATGTATTACCTGTGGATTTGTTTGAAAAATGCAAGGCATGCAAATTCTCCTGCAATTCTGCATTCGTCACTCTTTTTGCAGGCAGTTACTTGTCGCTGGATTTCCAGGCTGTTGCATTAAATTCCGCTGGAGTCTCTCTCTCTCTCTCTCTCTCTCTCTCTCTCTCTCTCTCTCTCTCTCTCTCTCTCTCTCTCTCTCTCTCTCAAATCTGTCATCATTACTATATCTGATATAAAATTGAACTAAAGTTTTCATTCCTCGGTTCGACTTAATGAAAAGAATACTAACTTTTGCGTCATTAAAAACTGTACGTCTGTCTGGCTGCCTGCCTCTCTCTCTCTATATATATATATATACTACTCTATATATATATATATATATATCTTTCTATATGCTCTGCCTGCTCACGATGTGCTAATAAATATCATCTAATGCATCCCAAGGAAGAGAAGAGAAAGCAGAAATTTTTTTATTTTTATCACAAATATATTGGGGTAAATACACTGGTGTTTCAATATCAAATTCCCATATTGTCTGCATGGGTCAGAAGAGAGAGAAGAGAAAAGAGGCTTTACCGTTGTCAGATCCCTCTGGAGAAATTTCAATAACCCAAATGAACATTACGAGGGAAATCCGAGCCGGAACAAGACAATCAAACCACTGCTCCTTTCCCCTCATTTGCATTGACATCTGAACTTCTAAAATAAAACGTCTCGGCAGATCAGAAATGACACAGAAATCTCACAGAAAGATTTGCATGATTGCAGCAGCTCCTCGAAGCGCTTGTTTTGTCTTTTG
The DNA here is from genome assembly GCF_040412425.1 of Macrobrachium rosenbergii. Taxonomy (NCBI): domain Eukaryota; kingdom Metazoa; phylum Arthropoda; class Malacostraca; order Decapoda; family Palaemonidae; genus Macrobrachium; species Macrobrachium rosenbergii. Next base: position 34,639,415 of record NC_089771.1, read on the forward strand.
ATGAACTCCGAGGAGGAGGAGGAGGAGGAGGAGGAGGAGGAGGAGGAGGAGGAGGAGGAGGAGGAGGAGACCTTTGTGATGATGATGATGGCGGAGGATGAAGAGAGATGAATGTTGATTATGCGCGCCGGTTTGAGGAGGTCAGGCAGTGTTGGTGATGCGATGGTGGTTATTGATGGTGATGATGGAGAAGAAGGAGTATCTTGTAAGGAATGGTAAGGAGAGAGAGGGAGAGAGGAGGAGAGCGAGAATGGGGGAAAAAGAAAGGATTTCTACGATAAATTTTAACAAATGAAATGTATTTTTGATATTTGTATTGTTATTCTTAATGTCTGCACACTCATATAGAACAGGGCAAGCTCTGATTATGCAAATAATATATAAATAATGATAAACAGATCTAGAAATTATTAAATACATACATGGAGTAATAATCAGCAATTTACCATTATATTCCCATCACATTCCCGACCGATTTATTTTAATTCAAATAACATTTCATCTACCCGAAGAAGTTATTAAACTGTATGACACACTGATAAAGGATGAGATTCTATTGAACAGAGCAGATTGCAATGAGAATAAGATCTAGCATATTACAATCCACCGGGCAAACGAAACCCAACAACTCGTACCTGAAACAGGAATAACAGGCACACTCCTTTTGATCTGCAATGAATGAACATGTGACCAAAAGCAGAGGTGAAGCACTCATGGTATTTAAGAATAATTATCACGTTGCAGGTCCGGTTGCTTTCATCTTTTTTTTTTTTATTTTTTATTCCAACGAGGGGAGACAAACAGAGCAGCGACGACTGAATAAACACTCTGACATTTGCAGTCATTTGAACAGGTGGCACAACAGGACAATAGCGAAGTCGTTTCGTAAGTTCATTGCGTACTCACTAACAAGGCATGTGACATTTTCAGCTTTGGAGGTGGGGTAGTGCTTATGACTGTGTCTACGCACACACACACACACATGTATATGTATAATAAATAAACATATATATATATATATATATATATATATATATATATATATATATATATATATATATATATATTTATATCTTTACTCTGAATGTATACTCAAATTATTAATAAAAACAATCGCCTGAACAGGGTAGGGTATGTTCCATTTTGTCTAATCTTACCATGACTTACCAGTTCATACCCTTCTGTTTCTCTTATTTTCTGAACAATTTGCTATCGAACACTGTCTTTCAAACTACGTAGTGCCTACTTATTAATGACCGTCACCTCTGACACCTTTCCCATTTTAAAAGTGAATAAAATCATTGCACCCTTTCACTCCTCCAGACACACTTCGTACGATACGATGGACGTATTAATCTATCATGTATATTCTGCTGTATCTCACTTCTGATCCCCTTGACTTCTAGTCCATTATCATTTTTCATCTTTTAATCGTCTTCATTATACCATCATGAATTGCAACATTTAACGACAGCATATTCAAAAGTCTATATTGACCCCTATCTTGCATTATTGAAATTTATCTCGCAGCTATCCTCTTTGTACAAAATCTTTCTAAATGGCTCCCTCAATCAAAGAGGGACCGCTCTCTCTTCAAGAGAGCTTTGACGTGTATTTTACTTATTCCAAGATGAATCTATCAATTAGTATATCTCTCCCCATTTTCCTTCAGCAATGCAACTGGTTTTCTCCCTAAAGTTCTTAATCACTTTTTGCATTAGTTTCCAGAAAATTTATAGATTTTTTTTTTTACTAACTCTGCCTTTGCGTGCCTTATTCATCTGATTTATTTTCGTATATGATTATATCTCGTCTGACTTCAAAGGAAAATTTTTCCGTTCATTGGACACAATTTTCCATAAGTGACTCCATATTTGATTTTTGTATACGTCTTAAGAAGTTCCACTTTGATGTATTACGCCCTAGAAAATTTTTCAAGGAACCGCCCATTATACTGTAATAATTATATTCTACCTGATATCTTTGTTAGGGAACTAACTCTTCCTAATTAAATCTATTTTCAGACTCTGTATAATGTTTATATAATAAAAACTATTGACAGACGTTTCTCTAGAAGCTTATCTTCCACCCTTCATAGATGAAAGAAATATAAATAAATTTCTCCTTGAGAGATAAAACAAAAAATAAGGAATAACTGAACTATAAAATAAAATAAAAAATAACAAACGCAAAGCATCGCTGCCAAGGGTTAATGAGACGTTCTCTCCGTAGAGTTTTTTTTTTATCTCATTAAAAGGCTTAACATGATGACCAAGAGCTCCTTCCCAATTTATGCTAATGAAGACGTGTTGGTGTGAAATATCGGACCTTATTATTTATGATTTCGCGCCAGAGGAATTTAAGGGGTGAGAATTCACGGCTGCTAGATTTTAATTCTTAAGAAGAGGAAACCGTCTTTGACTTGCTTGTTCAATTTTAGTTTTCTGTAAAAGACAACTACTGTGCCGGCTTTGTCTGTCCGTCCGCACTTTTTCTGTAAGCCCTCATATCTTAAAAACTACTGAGGTTTAGAGGGCTGCAAATTGTTATGTTGATCATTAATCCTCCAATCACCATGCATACCAAATCGCAGCCCTCTAGCCTCAGTAGTTTTTATTTCATTTAAGGTTAAAGTTAGCCATAATCCTGATTCTGGAAACAATATAGGATAGGCCACCACCGGATTGTGGTGAAAATTTCATGGGCCACGGCTCATGCAGCATTATACCGAGACCACCGAAAGACATCTGTTTTCGGTAGCCTTGATTATAAGTTGTAGCGGCGGTACAGAAAACCTGATTGCGCAGAAGAAACTTCGGCGCATTTTTTACTTGTTAATTTTATTTCCCTCTTACTGTCTTTCTTTTATGCTAATAATAATAATAATAATAATAATAATAATAATAATAATAATATAGGTAAAAGACCCTTTTACAAACGCGTTGGTTATATATTATGATTGTTGCATTAGTTGAATACAATTTGTATGATGGTTTTCAATTTTCATTCTCTCTCATCACTAGCCGCGAATTAATTTGCTAAAAGAAAGCACCTTAATCAGAGCTTCAGTATGTCACCCAAAGTTCAAAGGGCTGGAATTAGCTGTGTAGTCCCTGTAGTAATACAGCCATTTTTGACAGTACGGGGATACTAGTTTTCATTTGGGAATTTCTCGTACTCATAGACTTATCTACTATCAATCTCTTGCCTTAATTTCCAACTGAAAATAAAACAAGTAAAAATTGCGCCAGAGTTTCTTCGGCGCAATCGAGTTTCCTGTACAGCCGCTACAGCGTATAATCAAGGGCACCGAAAATCGATCTATCTTTCGGTTTTCTCGGTATAATGCTGTATGAGCCGTGGCCCATGAAACTTAAACTACGGCCCGCTGGTGGTCTGTCCCATATCGTTGCCAGAAGCACGATTATGGCTAACTTTAACCTTAAATAAAATCAAAACTAGAGGCTAGAGGGTTGCAGTTTGGTACGTTTGATGATTGGAGGGTGGATGATCAACATACCAATTTGCAGCGTTCTAGCCACAGTAGTTTTTAAGATCTGAGGGTAGACAGAAAAAGTGCGGACAGGACAGAATAAAGTGCGGACGGACAGACAAAGCCAGCACAATGGTTTTCTTTTACAGAAAACTAAAAGGCAGCTAATCTGTATTTCAAAAATTCTCCCTCGCGTGATATCAGTCCGGTAACCGACAAATTGCTATCGACTGAACTTCGGCGAAAACAAAAAGTAACAAAGACTCGAGACGATCAGCGCTTCTCGTGTCGCGTGCTGTAGTTGCTATCTCCTTTTATAACTAATCACAGAGAGAGGGAATGAAGACAAATTGTCCCTCTGGACCGAAATGAAATTAAACGCGACCCTCGCAGAGGCTGCACAAATCAACATTAATGATAGGTTGTTAACTGCTTATTACACGTTTCGTGCATTCTGTTTGGAGAGCGAAGGAGGTATGAGAGAGAGGCGAGGAAAAGGAATGGACGTAAAATAGAATATTAAATGACGAGAGGATGATGAATGAGAATGAAAAATATGTAATGAGGAACAGTTAATTCCAGGAAAACTTTTTACCAAGGTCTTTATGTGTGAGAGAGAGAGAGAGAGAGAGAGAGAGAGAGAGAGAGAGAGAGAGAGAGAGAGAGAGAGAGAGAGAGATTTTGTCTTTATTTACATATTCACCACGTTCCATATTTTCTTGATTCAGTTATACACACACATATACAGTATATATATATATATATATATATATATATATATATATATATATATATATATATATATATATATATATATATATATATATATATACATATACTCGTACATATAGAGCTGAGTTATGGCGGGGAAAAGCTATACCAAGAAAAGAACTTCATTTCGTTTCATACCGAAACCTTCCATTCACTAGAACATTTATTAATTAGCATAATAACTCAACGGAACGCCCCCTCAAAAAAATAAAAAATAAAAAACAGAGGAGATCTGTAGCATTCCAGTTTCAAAAAATTAGTTGGAATATGATTAAAGGTCTCTGTGGTAACTCCGCTGTAAAAAGGAAAAAACAGGGGATCTGAATTTCTTCCGCTGCTCGCTAATGGAATTAGTGCTGGCAGTGGGATAGCTATGGAGGGTTAGCTATAAAAGAGCAAAACTCTCAAAAGGACAAATAGAATCAGTTCCTGCTGCAGCATATCCCCACTTTATTTATTTTTGTTTCAATGATACGAAAAGGTACTTTAGTGAATTACTTCCCACTACGTTTTTCGTTCATTTATTTATTTTCTTTATTCGTTAAAGTAATGATGCTATTGAAATATCTCTCTACAGAATGACGAATGAAAAGAGATACGAATATAATCACCAGTTCACTAAAAATACTGATATACATATCCTCATCATTTTCTACACACAAACTGCTCTAACAATATTAACCTTCCTGCTAACTACGCTCAAATTACTCTGGATGTGGTCAGAAGCAAAAGTTACGATGACAACACCACCAATAACCAACCGAGTCTCCTAAATGTCAGATCTTCATCCTCTAGAATCCGAATGTGCCGGTCAAACCTGTATGATCCCAATCAGCGGCAACTGCTGACGAATTAATGGTCTGGGAACTTCCTCCACTGTATATACATCGAGATGGAATGGCGTTTCCTGGTTCTGGCTGACTTTACATAGATTGCTTGTTGTTTCCCCCGAGTTTGGAGCCTCTCCTCCAGCGAAGTTGGGAGGGGATTATGTTGGCGTATTAACCTGGTTGCATTTTCCCCGAGATGTAACCGAGTACCGGGACTTTTCACTGACAAAAAGCAGGGCGCCATATCTTAAAAACTAACCATAGAATTTTCTTGAAAGTAATCTTATTATGTCCCACACCCAAATTACTATAGAGTGCCTTATTTAACCATGACCGAACCTAACCTAACCTAGGGGCATGGCAAAAAGAAACCGGGGCATGGTGCAATGCTAGCATACATCTCAGGGATTTGCAATCCGGCTAATAAAACACCTCGAGAAGCTATTACCAGATTTCAGTTAATACGTTAAGCGCAGGCTTTGGATCAAGAGATAAATTAAAAATTATTCATTTTCCTTTCAGATGAAACTCCGTATATGGATGTGGAGCAATGATAATTTTTGGTACAATTTGAAAATATTCAACCTTACGCCCTGGGACCGTGAATTTAATATTGCTACCTGCGCTGTGCAAATATTTATGTTAGTTGTAGAGAAGGTGAAGATTATTGGAAAATCGTACTGTCCTCTAAGGAACGACATATTTCCAATAATGGGATGTAATAATTAGAAGACGAAAATAAGAGATATAGGTATATTTAAACAAGGAAAATTTAAATTTTAAGTTAAACTCATTTGACCAAAATAATGGTAAGAATAGAAATAAATAATATAAATATCTCCGCAAACTCGAATATTTTTTTTCTCTCTAACCACTTATCCAGGATTTTGGTAAGGGTCTCTAAAGAGCCAAACTTTAGACCATCGTCGCTCAGCCTTAACTTCTCAAACAAGCCCTAAGTGGAAGGACAAGAATCTTTGATGTGGATGTTATTATTTTCCTCTCCGGGGAGGAAACCAAAGGCCTAACTCCCCACAAAAAAAGGTTACATTAGCTGATTAACGGAGCCTGCAAAATTTGTTTAAAATAGACAATTGAACAAAAAACAGACAATATTAAATTCCTGTACAAATTTCCTGTGTGACCGCTGGGGATATATGCAATTTTTGGCAAAGGCCAAGCTGCTGGGACCTATGAGTTCATTCCAGCTTTGAAACAGGAAACTGAGAGTAGAAAGGTTTTGGGAATGTGTAACAGAGAAAAGCTTCTCACCCAGTTGCACTATGAACAAAATTGTTAGGAGAGGTTGGAAAGTAAGATGGAAGAAAGAGAATGTGAACGGAGGTGCAGTAAAAGAAATGAAAGGGGTTGCAGCTAGGGGCCGAAGGGACGTTGCGAAGAACCTCAAATAATGCCTACAGTGCACTGCATGAGGCGCACTGACGGCACTAGCCCTCCGACGGGGTGAGAAAACGCCGAATCTACTGACTTTTTCAAAAAGTACGTAGCGTAAAATGGAGACACACGAACAGGAGGAAAATAAGGAAGAAAAAGAATATTGAGTTCCTTTATGTTCTGGAAATAGGCTCAGGTATATAGAAAGAAATTTTGTAAATTATTTCCTACACCTTTCTTGAATGGTCTTCTTAATAAAAGAGATTACTTCCATCCTTTTTTCTATCGTGCTCTCCTTTTACATTCAACAAAAATAAAAGTTTCTGCTGGACGTTCTTTCCCTGTTTTTGATCTGTTGTTTTTTTAACTAACTGTTGTAAACAACGTCAACAGACTACGCTTTTGTCAGTGTTACTGGTTTATATCAGGTCTCCCCGAAGTACATTTTGAGTTTCTATCAAGTGGGTATTGTGAAGTTGGTTTATCTCTCGTAATTAACTTTTTCCTTTTCAGATAATTACTCTCATAACTGTACAGAAACTAATAAAACTAATATCACAGGCGGATGCATTAATCAAAAGACTTTTGCATATAGGATATTTTCTAAAATTCTTTTCCCCTAGCAACTATCACAAACTTTCCATCTGAGCAATTAATCTGCAGATTTTTTATCATTTTTCCAATAAAAGTGATTCCCGTCTGAATTCCGATAGGAAATGAACAATGAATAATATAACAGACCTTAATCGAAATGAGTTTTGGAATCCACCTCTCTCTCTCTCTCTCTCTCTCTCTCTCTCTCTCTCTCTCACACAACACACAAAAGACACACATAGTCAACACAGCTCTACTCCTATAAAAAACTTCCCCATACTATACCGCTCTCTCTCCATACCTCCTAAAAGAATTTATTTTTCCGGTTGCCTATGGAAGTGTCCTCAAGGGATCTCTTTAGCGTCCCTCACCCGGGGGAAACTTTCCCGTGTACCCCTAACCAAAAGAAACGGCTGCCACTTAGGACTTAGGCTGAATGTTAAATTGGCCGAGGGAATGACAAGCGAGGGATAAGGCCAGGAGGCGGCAGGAAAGCAAAATTGTTGTTAAGTGACATTCAAATTCACCAGATGGAAGTGTCTGGGATGTTAAGGAAATGGATGGAAGATGTCATTTGATTAGGAGCAAGAGAGGTTAGGAGAGAATATCTAGAACAACGGGATAAGGAATGGAGTACAATAAAGGTTAGGGTAGCAGGTGGTTGCATTTACCTACAAACAAGATCAAGAATCTACAATATGAATACAGATATAAAGACGATTTAATAATTTAATGTTTTCTGTGTAATTTTCAAAACATGAACATCAACTAGACCTGGAACAAAATACTGGAGGAAGGAAAACTAATGGTCATATTCTACAGCAGTCATTCCTATTTACATCTCCAGGTCAGTTCAAAATGTTTAGAATAAGACAGAATACAAAATTTAGGCCAGAAGACCAAGAGCTGGGACCTAAGAGGTCATTCAGCGCTGAAAGAAAATTTGAGAGTAGGCTTTTGAAAGGTGTAACAGGAGAAAAACCTCGCAGATGCACTATGAGAGTGGCAAGTAAGATGGAAGACAGAATATGAAAGGACGTACAGTAAAAGGAATGAAAGGGGTTGCAGCTATGGGCCGAAGGGACGTTGCAAAGAACACTGAGTAATGCCTACAGTGCACCGCGTGAGTTGCAATGACGGCACTACCCAACTACGGTTAGTTAATATCCTTCCATGTAATGCCTTCGTTTAAAGCATATTACATGGCCTTTATTATTTATCTTTGAAAAGCGCAGTGTTAGAGAGACATTTCTCTTACCTGTAATGTTATAAATCTTTCGTTATTCTTATTTCTTTTTATTTCTTTTACGCTGGAATTAACACAGAATCGCAACAGTGATTTTCTGGGGCATTTTATTGCCTAATTCTTGAAACATTTATTTTTCTAAACAGTCATAAACAAGTAAAGACACTAGAGAGAGTAGTATCAAAATATATATTTCTCTCAACTCTGTGATTTTAAAATTCCTTCGTTAATCTTGTCTTTTTACCTTTCCTCTTTTTTTAGTTTTCTGTAAAAGAAAACTATTGCGCCGGCTTTGTCTGTCCGTCAGCCCTAAGATCTTAAAAACTACTGAGGCTAGAGGGCTGCAAATTGGTGTGTTGATCATCCACACTCCACTCATCAAACATAACAAATTGCAGCTCTCTAGCCTCAGCAATTTTTATTTTATTTAAGGTTAAAAGTTAATCGTGATGCTTCTGGCAACGATATAGGATAGGCCACCACCAGGCTGTGGTTAAAGTTTTATGGGCCATGCATACAACATTAGTATCGAGACCACCGAAAGATAGATCTTATTTTCGGTGGCCTTGATTATACGCTGCACGGAAACTCGATTGTGGTGAAGAAGCTCGGCGCATTTTTCACTCGTTTTTCTTTTTCCTTCAGTTTTGTTCCTGGATATTTCTTTGATAACAATGCAAATTTTGTCTAGTTGTGATTTTGCTCTCCGAGGAAAACTATTTTCAGTGAATATATTTCCTGCAGGTCTTTCACTTTGACTTTTAGCGATTTTATTCGGCAAAATTTGGCGTTTCACCTTTTCCTTCGAAACTTGCATTTTTTTTTCGAAAGGACTTGAATGAATATTCACTTCAATCAAACTTTCATGGAATATCCTATTTCCTTGTATGTGTGTTTTTACTTCTGTAGTTGCTGCCTGTCTCAAATGTGTACACTGTATACGCATACTAGTGTGTATATGTATGTATGTATATATATATATATATATATATATAGCATATATATATATATATATATATATATATATGTATACATATATATATATATATATATATATTATATATATATATATATATATATATATATCTCTATATATATGTCAGGAAAAATTCATGACTTTATTGTGACTTCCTCTAATGGCAGTATATTAGTTCTCTTCCTTTTCTTATCACTTTTACTGTTCCTGCTTTTTTCCTTCCACTCACAATCCGCTTCGACAGAGCCAATGGAAGACGGCTGGGAGAGGCAACTGCTGAATATAATCATTTGTTTCACGAAGTCGAGCAACTGCAATTGGGAAGCCGTTAAAACCATCAGGATTTGATGAGTTAGGTAATTAACAGTCCTGAATCCTATCTCCCGCCCCGTCCCGTTTCTCATACCAACCTAAACGCACACATCAGTAACAAAAAAAATGAAATGCATATATAAATAACAATAAAATATTAATCCTCACTCTGTCGATTAACTGAGGCGTTAAGAAAGCTTCCGTGAAAGTCCTGTATAAAATTTTTTAATATAAGATTTTCTTTCCGTCTTAGCTAGCTGGTTCCTCATTCTGTATGGCAAAATGAATTATATTTTTATTCTAAAATATTCTGTGACAGTGTTTCATAGCTCATGAAATTATTCATGGTAAGACGAATTATATTTTTATCCTAAAATATTCTGTAATAGTAGTTCATAGCTTATGAAATTATTCTGTAGCTAAGTATTAATATCTGAAATGGTGAAAAAAATGCATCTATATTAAGCAACTTTTCAGTCTCAAAAAGAAAACTGTTTTCAATAGTGAAGATATTTTCAACACACGAACATATATGAAAATCAAACGAAGGCTGGAGTCCAGTCAGAAGCAATAAGACCATTAACTCGCCCACTCTCCTCCGATTAAAGCGCGCGCGCGCGCAAACACACACACACACACACACGCAAACGCGAGAGCACATAAATAAATTATATTATTTCATTTTGCTAATCTTCAGAAGAAAATATGAAGAAAATCACATATTTGCCATGATAAGGAATACATAATACATCATTGCTGTCAATGTTGTTATCAATCAACAATCCTTGATCGTTTGAACAGATTTATTAAAGAAAAACTACGTACATTTACCATAATACGACTTAATAAATCAGCCTTTTATGTCTGATCAAAGAAATTGTTTATATTGAACCATCCAACTCGGGGGTGATTCACTTCCGCTTTTTGGGGTATTTTCAAGATCAGTTTTATATTTAAGATATTATTATTATTATTATTATTATTATTATTATTATTATTATTATTATTATTATTATTATTATTATTATTATTATTTGACTAGTTTTATATTTAAGAAGGTATTATTATTATTATTATTATTATTATTATTATTATTATTATTATTATTATTATTATTATTATTATTCAAAAGATGAACCCTATTCACTGACTTGAAATTCAGTCTTCCAGAGAATATGGTGCTCATTAGGAAGTAAGAGAAGGTGAAGAGAAATGCATAAAGAAGAGATCTCACTTATCAAAAAGGAAAAAAATAAATGCACAAATAACGATAACACGAATGCACCGAAAAAGAGCTAAACACAGATCTGGGACGCGAAATAAGTGAAATTGAAGCGACTTCTCTTAATGAGCCCAGTCTCACAGCAAGTTCCTAATGCCGATGGCAATTCGCTTCGAAACTCAGTCACAAGAATTCCTGATCCGCCAAAGTCTGCCTTTATCAACCGGGGCCATATCTGGGAAAGAGCATTACGCCGTAAATCCGAAGTTACAGGCACCGACATATGACGACTTTTGCCATCAACTTTCTGCTGATAGAGACGATTGATGGAATCACGGGAGGCAAACTGTCTCCCCAAGAACGATCAGATTCACGTCGGTGGAAGGAATTTGCTCTGGTCCATTACGAAAGTGGGTCCCTGCTGATCAGGCATTTTGCCTGGGCGCATGTGAAAGATATTTGCCTCATGATAAACGTTTGATTTTTTGAAAGGTCTGAATATGATTATGACGTAGAATGGATGTAAGAAAAGTCATAATCTTACCCAGCAGTCAGACCAGAAAACACTGTTTTAGGAACGGGAGATACGTGTTATATATATATATATATATATATATATATATATATATATATATATATATATATATATATATATATATATATATATATGTATATATATATTAGAAAATAATCAACGCACATTACATGTGGAACAGAAATAAATTTCTGACTCACATCAAGATCGTCTTTCAATTGAAAGACAAGACTGCTCTTTGGTTGGCAGTGTTCTGTCTTTTAATTGAAAGACCTGGGTTCTGATCTCGAAGTGAGTAGCATAGAAATATATATATATATATGTAATATATATATATATATATATATATATGTATATATATATATATATATATATATATATATATATTTATATATATATATATATATATATATATATATATATATATATATATATATATATATATATATTATTATATACATATAAATAAATATATATAATAGAGAGAAAACTTCTTGGCGTAAAGTTTTCAACGATTATTCCTATAACTCTTTCTTATTTTCCGAAACACATTATCTTTTCTCGGCCTGTTCCACCCGTGGAACTAACTTATCTAATACGCATTAACATTTTCACGATCCCTTTTTATTTCCAGACTTCCTAAGAATCGAGTAATTGGCTTTCCCCCCGCCCAAATCCCCGTGAAATTATAATTTCATAATTTGATCGCTCGCCGTAAAATAGATCGGAATAAAGGAAGCGTAATTATTGGAAACTCCTCCTCTCTTCTCCTCAAAGAAAGCAAGTGAAAGATGCGCCGAAGTTTCTTTCGGCGCAATCGAGTTTTCTGCACAGCGTATAACCAAGGCCACCGAAGATAGATCTATCTTTCGGTGGTCTCGGTATAATGCTATTGCAGGCTATTGCTTTAGTCAGTTCAATAGAAACAACACGGGCTATAACCGGGCATTTAAATTAGCATAACGTATTGATAATAAATTACTTCTCTAGTAATATTCATAAAAAGAATTTATTGAGTGAAAATTTCACCAGAAACAATAGAATCACATGCAATATTGTAGCATTAAAGCTGTCAGCTCTGGACTAGCTTTGCATTGGCCACGTGCATTTTCTTGCAATATTTCATTCCGGTACCGATTTTTCAGCCTTTGTTCCATTTCTGACAGGATTGAATCAAAGCCAATTCCTTTGATTAACAATTCAGTCCACACATATCTTTTAAACCCTCTCTCTCTCTCTCTCTCTCTCTCTCTCTTCGTGCTATAGTGGTACATGCATTCGTTTTTTTTAACCTATTTACTTTTTTAGCTTTTTTAGCACTGGGTGCATGAGAATAGAAATTACTACCTAAATCAACAGGGCACTGGCTTCTATTTTAAACAAAAATTTCCCTGTACACCGATTTCCTTGTTATTTTCTGAACAGAAAACTATTGTGCCGGCTTTGTCTGTCCGTCCGCACTTTTTCTCAATCTTTTTTCATTGATGGCACCCTAACTAATGCAATCATTACCGTGGCACCCCTTCTTCACCATCCCACCACACCGCATGAATTAACTTCTTATTTAATGAATAAAATCATTATCCATACTCAAACCAAAATCAGCACACCGTACATGCAGAAATATACTGTACAAACAAAGAGCATATCAGAAGAATTAGATAAATACAATTAGAGTAGACACACTGATTATTATTATATGAAGACTTCTGCAAATGTTTTTTTTACTACTATTCATTATGATGATCTAGCCAAAACAAAATTCATGATAGTCTTGCGGCACCCTTAGGCACTGTCTGTGGCACCCCAGTTTGTGAATCACTGCCATATTCTATATTATTACACGCAGTGCCATTATAATTGGTTGTCCCCTAAAGGATTATGGGCACAATCTCTTAAATCTCGAATTCATCCCTTATCAATTACGGTTGCTTCAGTCCTACCCACAAGGATTAGCTTGGAACAGGTATTAACAGCCATCGAGGCAATCCTATTTTGGAGTTCTGCCAATCTTCTGATTGCCTCTAATTGATATGGGATTGCTTCCATATTTCCGGCAATACGTTCAATGGAGTTCTGTTGACAATTTTTGCCTTAATTGTAATTGTTGTCCATTTTCGACATTGCATAAATGAAGGGAATGTCCTTCAAACAGTCTATTCTTTGCACTGCTATTAATTAAATGGTGTGAGTAAAGTTTTGTGCTAATTGGGTAAAAAGGCATATGGAAAAAAAAGCTAGTCTCCACTTTGTCAAGAAACTGAAGAGATAAACATTCAGCAACTTCATCAAAGCTACTTCCACTCATGTAGAGATCAGTAACACAAACTTCAACAAGAACTCCTTATTTTCTAATGTATAAATATTCACGTAATAAATGAGACAAATAGATATATGGTATGGAGACCAAAGGCCTGCAGGATTTAGATAATTGTGAGCTTTGTAAGGAAATGGCCGGGCCCACTCCCCAAACCTAAAACACAGCCCATGGGGAACCATATTCGGGAAGTGGCGAGGATATGACTGGCCATGGCTCTCGATATTAACCTTCTGATATTACAAATCTGTTACCATGTGATAATCTAAATATCAGTGTAGAGGATGCATAAATGGGCAAGAATACCATTGAAGATCTGATGTACCTTAGAGATCAGATTTCTTATTCTATTAGGGTCTAATTTTTCTCTGATCATCTTTGCGTCAGCAAAATATGCAAGCAAATAAACACATGGTTTCACTGGTTTTAAATAAAACAAATCTATAGCACAGTAGTGTTCTTATTTGATATGTGATTAATATTATAAAAACTTCATAGGCTGATGGACTATATGTATGTATGTATGTATGTATGTATGTATGTATGTATGTATGTATGTATTGCAAACTCATTCTTTGCAAATTGCTTTCAGAAGCAAAAGGATGTCACATTGTGAAGGTAACTGCCGAATTAGTTTAAAAGCAGTCCATATGAAGGATAAATTTTATTTCTAATGGTAAAAACGATGCTGAGAATATAATGAGTATATTTTCAAAATCAGGAAAATATTGCAAAAGCTAAAACTGTAATTTACAACACACTGTATGTAAACTGCATTTTTTTTATAAAGAGAATAGTGTAACAGTGTAATATATGAAATGAACCAGTAACTCGCAATCAAAACTGTTAAGGTTATTTCAACGGGAGCTTGCTCGTTCAGGGCTATTTAGTGTTTAACAGAACAAAATAAAAATTAATACATTCACGAGCGTTCGCTACATACATTTTTTACAGCTCTAATTTCACTCAGTTTTTTTTCACCTCGGGGAATGATCATTCACGCTTTTTGATTGCCCTCTGCGAAGCAAAATGAATAATTCACTCTCGGGAGAGAGGTAAATGATTACGTGGTATTTTCACTTTACCCAAAGGAGTATGTGAGGTTGGGAAATAAGTTTACAGGCCTTTTTTTTTATTAAAAAAGAGATTAATCACTGCCTTGGGAAATTAATGTTGTTTTATGGATGAGGCTATTTTCACGAGTACTAGGTCCGCGGTCAGAGTAACAGGGAAATTCGTTTATTTTCATAAATAACGGTTATGAAAGAAACAAAGATTTTACACCCTCATACTCTGTCTCACCTCCATTCTCTCTCTCTCTCTCTCTCTCTCTCTCTCTCTCTCTCTCTCCATTAAAAATATAAACGTATTCTGTAACTTTATATGGATAAAACATACCCGTTTACCAATCCCAGCCTATCACCACCCCCTCTCTCTCTCTCTCTCTCTCTCTCTCTCTCTCTCTCTCTCTCTCTCTCTCTCATTAAAAATATAAACGGGATCCTGTAACTTTATGGATAAAACATAACCCTTACCAACTTCTATTCTCTCTAGCCCCATTCTCCTCTCTCCTCTCTCTCTCTCTCTCTCTCTCTCTCTCTCTCTCTCTCTAATTAGAAACATAAACATATTCTGTAACTTTACAAGGATAGACCTTACTTCCTATACTAGTCCCAGTCCTCCCCACCTCTCTCTCTTTCTCTCTCCTCCTTCTCTCTTTCCTATGCCACCTACACCTTCCATTCTGTTCATCTGATACATTTCCAAACTTCCTTCTCCTTTCAATGATTGGGAAGACAGGGCGTTAATGACGTGTCCTCAACCAGTTATTGTTGAATTAGGCTCCATCTGAAAGCGATCACTGCGTGTCTTTAATCACAATCAGTTAACGAATCGAAAAGAGGTTCCCTAATTGGCCGGGGATTCGATAGAGACATAAACAGTATCGCTGGAAATTGGGAATATATAGCTCTTGAAATCATTCTCCCCCCGACAAGTAAGCGTCGTTTCTCGTCTAATGGACGAAATTGATTTATTGAATTCCCGTCGAAAACAGCCCCCAACTGCCTCGCCTTGCTGCGAGATGAGTTTCCACTTTGGAGTCTGCCAAGAAGGTTATGTTTGTTGGCCGATTTGTTTGTTCGTTTGTGTTCTGGACTTTGGTGGAATTATTATTATTATTATTATTATTATTATTATTATTATTATTATTATTATTAGAATAGTTTAACCAGACGATGTTTGCTAGAAGAATTGCGTAAAGGTCTATCTACAAATG
>NC_089771.1:34660383-34680383 GCF_040412425.1 Macrobrachium rosenbergii
ACTGACAGCTCTACCCCCCTACAGGTGGAAAGAAATTCGAAAATGCTAGTAGGAAGGAGAAGGTATCGGAGTTCCTCTCGCCATAGGAAGCGGCCTACAATGAGAAGTAGAAAAATAATTAGGAGACTTATAACATCATTCTCTTTAAATATCATATTTCTGGTTTTATTGCAAGCTAATTATAATGACAATACCTACACGGGCATGTTGCACTTATCAGCGGTTCGTGCCCATTTGCAAGGAATTATAACACGGATAAAACTGCTCTGCAAATGACAGTAATATATCGTATAAAATTACGATAATTTCGGTAATCGCCATCACTTATAATTGATAAATCTATTTCAGTTATTGCTTTTAGATGAAAGAAATGAATGTGCTCAGCTGAATACCGTAGTCATTCATTTATCTCTCTCTCTCTCTCTCTCTCTCTCTCTCTCTCTCTCTCTCTCTCTCTCTTGGTTTTAAAAGCAGAGCAAAAGCGAATGAACGTTAAATGGAAGTATTTGAGAATTTTAAGACCTCTCCAAGGAACTTCGAAAATAGTTTTCTTAGAGTTTTCATATCAGAGAGAGAGAGAGAGAGAGAGAGAGAGAGAGAGAGAGAGAGAGAGAGAGAGTGGGCCGGGTTTGTTACATGCATATATTTTGATCTTACATGAAAACTGAATATATTTCTTTGATCATCATATATTTCTGATCTCATAATTTTCCATGAAAACTGAATCTTTCACAATATTAAGTACTTTGTAGTAAGTTTTCTGTATTTATTTAATTTTTTGTTATACCCAAACTTCGTCTGTACCGACGCAAGAACTGTAATACACTCAAAAATATAAAAGAAGAGAATAGGACAGAATAGAGGGTGTAGGCCAAACACCAAGCGGTGGGGCCTAGGAGGTCATTCAACGCTGAAACTGAACCTAACAGTAAAAAAATTTGAAAGGTGTAACAGGAGGAAAACCTCGCAGTTGCACTATGAAACAATTGTTAGGAGAGGGTTAAGGAAAGTAAGATGGAAGACAGAGCATATGAAAGAAGGTACAGTAAAAGGAACGAACGGGGTTGCAGCTAAGGGCCGAAGGCACGCTGCAAAGACCCTTAAGTAATGCCTACAATGCACCGCATGAGGTGCACTGACGGCGGCACCATTTCCCTACGGGAACCATGGTTATTAGCATAGATGATAAGCATTCCGATTAGGCAGCGAAAATCTTGAGGCTTATTACGACTCGGAAGAAATAAACCATTTCCCTTCCAAATCTTGCGAACGTGCCTGGGAACTCTGCTCCAAGTCGCCGACCAATTTAAAAGTTTGGGAGGAAGTTGGGAGAGGGAAAACTATTTACTAGGTCACTCAGAAGCTGCCAGTCTTTTTCTCATCCTATTCATACATGACTCGCTGAGGTCTCTCGAATTCTTTTGGGCTCTAATTACTACTGAGAAAGAACTTTTACCTTTGGGATGTGAAGAGAGAATCGCTACCTGAAAAAACAAATAAAAATGCGCCGAAATCTCTTCGGCGCAATCGAGTTTTCTGTACAGCTTATAATCAAGGCCACCGAAGATAGATCTATCATTCGGTGGTCTCGGTATAATGCTGTATGAGCCGTTGCCCATGAAACTCTCAGTCGGCCGTGGTGGCCTGTGTTGTTGCGCTGCCAGAAGCACGATCATGGCTATCTTTAACCTTAAATAAAATAAAAACTACTGAAGCTACAGGGCTGCAATTTGGTATGTCTGATGATTGGAGGGTGGCTGATCAACATACCAATTTGTAGCCCTCTGTGAGGGCGGACAGAAAAAGTACGGACGGACAGACAAAGCCATCTCAATAAATTTCTTTCACTGAAAACTAAAAATCACTACCAGAAGAAACCATTTAAGTGGAGACTCATCTTGTCATATTGTCGCTCGGACAAGTGAGATCTCTTACTTCTTCCTGATGAACACTATATTCTTTGGAAGTTTGAATTTCAAGTCAGTGGTCCCTGTGGACTTGTTCCATATGAATAGGTTTCATCTTCTGAATAATAATAATAATAATAATAATAATAATAATAATAATAATAATAATAATAATAATAATAATAATAATAATAATGCACAATTTTTATGTTTAATGATAATAAAAATATTTAAAACTAATTCATGAAAATTTCTCAATGAACTTGAAATTAAAATCCATATCAAAACATGAAACTTATGAAATATAATATTTAAAAATGCAATAAAGAATAATAATAATAATAATAATAATAATAATAATAATAATAATAATAATAATAATAATAATAATAATAATAATAATATGAATTTTATATTGTCTATAGAATTATTTTTCAGTATTTCGCTGAAACGAAACCTGGCGAGCGTTTGTAATCTCACCCTAGTAATAAAATCCAAAGCCACTCCACTAAACAAAGTCTAATCATTATGTAAATGTTCAGGTGAGGGTCCATTTTAGGAAGGGTCTATTTGAATATGCAAATGAAGGTTTTGTATTATTTCCTTTTATTTTTTTTACCCCGAGCGATAACTTGATGTGGGGAAATTAAATGAGATTTTTCCGTAGCTTTGAATCTGATAATTAATCCTAGTGGTAGTGGAATGAATTCACCATAAGTAACACTGTATGATTTAAAAGTTAATACTACGTTTTTTATGCTTTGATAGTTAATTGAAATTATACACATAATACATAGATGTTTGTGTATATATAAATATACATAGCCTATATATACATACATTTATATATGTATGTATGCATCCATGCATGTATGTATGTATATATGTATGTATCTGTATTTGTGTATGTCAACCACATATGGGCCATTAATTAGGACGTTTAGTTAGAAGCTGTTTATTTTGCTGGAAGCTTATAACCCTTAATTCATATGTGTTTCCTGGAAAAATTGATAAAAACCTTTGACCCAAAAGCCGTCTTAATAATCACTGACCTTTGAAAAAGAATCTTGTTAGACGAGAGTTTCTGATTCTGAATTTGAACACGTTAGAAAGTTTAGCTTATCTCTTCTTTCTGTATTTCCCTTTACTTCCTCTTACTTCTTCCTAATGAACACCATATTCTTTGGAAGCTTGAATTTCAAGTCAGTGGCCCCTGTGGTGGGCTTGTTCCATATGAATAGGTTTCATTTACTAAAAAATAATAATAATAATAATAATAATAATAATAATAATAATAATAATAATAATAATAATAATAATAATAATTTTCATTAGGACTGACAGGGAATGAGACATTAATACCACATAATAATAATAATAATAATAATAATAATAATAATAATAATAATAATAATAATAATAATAATAATAATAATAATAATAATGTTTTCATTAGGACTGAGATAAAAGAGACATTAATACCACATAATAATAATAATAATAATAATAAATAATAATAATAATAATAATAATAATAATAATAATAATAATAATAATAATGTTTTCATTAGGACTGAGAAGGAATGAGACATGAATACCCAACCTCTGAAATTTCAACATACAGAAGAAAGAATCATACCAACAATCCCCTCGTCTACAATGTCCAGAAGATGAAAGGAGAGCAGTATCAACTACCCCTCCGAAATCCTAATTAGATGAAAGGGGAACGGGGCTAACCATACCCTTTCTGTTTACCCAGCAGATGAATGGATATTGGCAACAATAACTGCCCTCACAAAGGCCTTGTAGAAGATATTAAAGTGAGGTCAAACATCCCCTTTCCCAACGGTCTGGTAGATTGACTATTTGACAACAGGGGGGCAGGATCAAATTCTCGCTTCCAACACAAAGAATAGAATGGAATATACAATTTACGCCGAAGGCCAAGCGCTCGGACCTATGAGGTCATTCAGCGCTGAAACGGAAATTGACAGTAAAAGGTTACAAAGGTGTAACAGGAGGGAAACCTCGCAGTTACACTATGAAACAATTGTTAGCAGAGGGTGAACAGTAAGATGGAAGAAAGAATATGAAAGGAGGAATATTAAAAGGATAGACAGGGGTTGCAGCTAGGGGCCGAAGGAAAGCTGCAAAGAACATTACGCTTGGTAGATGGGTAGATGAAAAGGGAACATTATAAAAACTACCTTCTCCCCAAAAGAACAAGTAGATAAAAAAGCAATATCAATCATTCCCTCATCGAGAGCCATCAAACAAAAGTGGAACAGTAATAACTCCCCCCATTGTAAATGGCCTCCACCCAAAAAAAATGGACTAGATCAACCGAACTTGAAATCTATTCCTGAGGGAAGGCGAAAGATTCTGTTCTTCTCAAAATCGTCTATTAGATTAAACAGTAAAAGTTAGTTTTCTCCCTGAAAATAAATAGGAAGATTAAAATGACACATTGATGCACTTTTACAGATGTATAATTTTGCGAAAACAAAGGAGGGAGAGTCAAGGTATAAGAAGAATGTGTGTTATATGTAATGTAGAGGAGAAGGCTAGGGAAGCTCGTCTGAGATACTATGGCCATGTAATAAGAAGAAAGGAGGTGGAACTAATCAAGAGAGCTAAGAACATGCCAGTGGTGATGGGGAGGGGGAGTGTGGGGCGTCAGCGGATCAGATGGATGGATGTGTGAGGAGGGATATGGGTGAGGTGGGACGGGGGGTGGGGGGGGGGAAGAAGATGCAAGGAATAGAAATAGATGGAGAAAGTTAACTCCAGCGGCCGACAATGCTATTCAGTGGGACTAATAAGGTCGAAAGAAGAAGAAGAATCTTGCGAAGAGCACAGAGAGTTTTACAATCCAAGAACACTGTATCAGTTTCGTCACAAGTTCAAGCGAAGATGCAAATGAAATAATCATTTTTACAATGAAGCTTCACACAGTATGTGAATAATTTATCAGTGGGTATTAGTAATGCATAAACCTAGATTTCTAAATGTTTAAATATAATTACATTTTATACTCAGTCTTGCTTATTAATGTTTTTTTTTTAATCACGTAGTCCAGTTATTCAAAACAAGACTCTCTCTCTCTCTCTCTCTCTCTCTCTCTCTCTCTCTCTCTCTCTCTCTCTCTCTAGCAATTTGCATATGAAAAATTTAATACGTCAGTCACTGTGACATTTTAAACTTATTTTTCCTTCCTTGGTCTCTCAGAAAAAAAAATTTCTGTTCTTATTTTCGCAGAAGTAATGTTCTTAGCCATAGCGTCAAAAAACCAAAAGGGAAGAGGTAGGTTTTCTCAAGGAAGATGTAAGATAATTTAATTTCAGGCAAGCTCAAGAGCCTGAGTTAAATTCAAATAATTTTTGTAGGAAAGAGATTTTAAGTATTTCTCTTTTTACACAATTGATTTTTACACTAAATTTCTGTACAGTTATTATGTAGTAATCACCAACGGTATGTTAGACACTGAGAGAATGAAACAGGAATAAATAGCTGAATAAAGCAGTTAGTTTCCCCGACCCCAGTTTCCAGTTAAGCAAAAGGTAGAGAGACTGACAACAGTATCTCTTATTTTGGAAAGACTGATTAATCAGTTCTTTCGATGGGAATAGGACAGAGTTGCTCTTTCATCTTATTCCAAGCTTCATTATTTTTAACTAAAGTGATAAGGTGTGAGCCTGCAAACTTTGTTTTTTGTGGGACATGAAATTAGGGGGTAACATCACTGTAACGATGAACAAAAATAAAGAAAAGACAAAGGAAAACTCTGGAAACCATTGTTCTTTTCGTGGAACATGAAACCAGGGGTTACCATTTTTGCAATAATAAAAAAATAAGCAGTAATAAAAAACAAGTAAAAAATACTTCGGCGCAATCGATTTTCTGTACAGCGTATAATTCTGTATGAAACTCTCAGTCACGGCCCGGTGGTAGCCTAAGTTGCTGGCACCTATGGCGTTGCCAGACGCAAGATCATGGCTAATTTTAACATTAAATAAAATAAAAACTACTGAGGCTAGATAGCTACAATTTGGTAAGTTTGATGATTGGTGAGTGGATGATCAACATACCAATTTGCAACCCTCTAGCCTCAGTAGTTTTTAAGATCTGAGGGAGGACAGAAAAAGTGCGGACGGACAAATAGCCGGCACAATAGTTTTCTTTTACAGAAAACTAAAACTTTGGAGCAGAACGAGAGAAACTATCACTAAACCATTCTGAGCTAAGATGATTGATTTCCAAAGAGTAAATAAGTCGGGAGTTGGCCTAACCGATGTTCAGAGGTCACAGGAAAGCGAGGGAAATATCCACTTGATCTGAATTAAACTTGGACCAAAATCGTACCTGTAAAAGAGAGAGAGAGAGAGAGAGAGAGAGAGAGAGAGAGAGAGAGAGAGACTCCTATCTACATCGTAACTACCACTAGTTTTCAATATCATGGAAAATATCTTAAAAATCATTATTTATCCACAGAAATATATCCCCAAAACAAGTCTGTTTTTTAAAACTTATTTTCCTTGGCTATTTTGTTTTAATATTATGTAAGAAAGCTTACTTCATCTTGACTTTATAAGTAGGCCAGCCTGGAACATCTTCAAGTTATTAAAAAAACATTCTGTTTACATCCAATATCAAGGCCACGTTTCTCAGAAATCCCAAATAACAGAGGATTGAGGGAAAGAAATATGTAAATTGCAAGATCCGCGCTTACTCCCCAATAAACATACGAATGACAGGTATAAACAAAAAATGTGGACCTTTGAGAAATATAGTTATGAAATCGTGAAAAACAAATCAGATATTTATCCGAGTCTGAAGTCAAGGTTATGAGCTTATTTCCTCTGTTTTCAGCACTTTTGTGGCAGGTATGACACACCTTAATGCGCAGATGCACATATCGTAGTTGCAGGTAAAACTGTGTGGTAAAAAAAAAGTATTTTTAATATCCTGAAGTGGTTTAGGGTTATGCCACATCGCCAGTGATGCCATATTTTCCAGTGATACCAGCCCAGGGGAAATAAATACGGTATATTATATTAGTTTTCTGTAAAGGAAAACTATTGTGCCGGCTTTGTCTGCCCGTCCGCACTTTTTCGGTCTGCACTTTTTCTGTCCGCACTTTTTCTGTCCGCCCTCAGATTTTAAAAACTGCTGAGGCTAGAGGGCTGCAAATTGGTATGTTGATTATCCACCCTCCAATCGTCAAACATACATACCGAATTGCAGCCCTCTAGCCTCAGTAAGTTTTTATTTTATTTAAGGTTAAATTTAGCCATAATCGTGCTTCTAGCGACGACATAGGATAGGCCCCCCACACGGCAGTGGTTAAAGTTTCATGGTCCGCGGTCCATACAGTATTATATCGAGACCACCGAAAGATAGATCTATTTTCGGTGGCCTTGATTATACGCTGTAGCGGCTGTAAAGAAAACTCCATTGCGGCGAAGAAACTTCGGTGCATTTTTAATTGTTTATATATGACTACCAGAATTCTCTTATGTAAATGCGTCATCGACTAACAGAAACTTTATCGATGGACATCTTGTAATCATAAATGTTAAACAATGCACAGAGACGCGTGTAAAAAAAAATCCTCACAGATACGTGTCAATATTTTGTATTAAGTCAGAAAAAAACTAACGAGCAGTAAATGGTATATCAAATGAAATCGTTTCATTACCAAATAAGAACAGATTTGTGCGGACTCTTCCATGTTGCATGTATACATAAAAATAGCCACTTCTTTCAGAGGCGCCACATAGCAGTTTCTCTCTCTCACTATAAGTCAGACCAAAAATCTAATGAGTAGTAAATGATATATCAAAAAAGGCCCCATCAAATCTTTTAGTTCCACAAACAAGAATCGTTTTGTAAGAACTCTTCCATGTTGCATGTCAACACAAAAATAATAGCCACTTCTTTCAGAGGCGCCACCTAGCAGTTTCTTTCTCTCTCTCTCTCTCTCTCTCTCTCTCTCCAAAAAAAAAAAAAAAGTAATCCTCGAACACCCATGATATATCGTTAAAGTTCTAAAAAGCCTCTCGAGGCCAACAAGTTTCTTGGGATTATCTTGTAACATAGCACCTTTTTCAGCTCTGGATTTTCTTTTTTATTTTTTGTATTTATTTTATCTTTTTTTTTTTTTTGTTACGGACATATTTTTTATAACTTTTATTTTCGAGGCTGGAGTTTACGAACATAGGAAGAGTTCTTTTTTATGTATATTTATACTTACATAATTTCACTTCGGACCCGCCTTTATATTGAAAGGGTGCATGCACCGAAAAGTGTTAAGAACCACTGCTCTAAATCTTACTACCTATCTTCTGGGCAATCTCTTCTCTCTCTCCCTGTATATATACTGTATATATATATATATATATATATATATATATATATATATATATATATATATATATATATATATATATATATATATATATATATATATATATATATATATATATATATATATATATATATATATATATATATATATATATATATATATATAATATATATATATATATATATATATATATATATATATATATATATATACATATATATATACATATATATATATACAGGTATACAGAAACCTATCTCTGCAACAACGATACAATATCTCGTCCATTTCCTCTTAACAAGCTGCAGTCCATATCGCAGTTTGGAAAATAAGCGAATCTGTTTTTGTTTGCAAAAGTGCAACGTCTGTCCCGTTCACGCTCATCAAATTGCATCGGGAGCCTTTGAACCATTCGGAAATTCATTGCGATGTATTTTATGATGTTGAATCTGCGCTATGAATGCGGAAATGGCTTCATGCACTGACGGGCGCTCAGGTCGCCGAGAAATTAGACGGTTCCTTTTTCGAGGAGGCAACAGCAGACAATTTTCGGTCTCGCCGTTAAAACATGATCATCAGCCATTCAGAATTCAGGCCAAAGGCCAATCGCTGAGACCTATGAAGTCATTCGGGTTGAGGGAAGTCAGATGGAAGAAAGAATATGGACGGAGGTACAGTAAAGGGAATGAAAGGGGTTGCAGTTAGGGCCCGAAGGGACGCTGCAGAGAACCTTAAGTAATATCCTACCTTTGGGAATATGCTTAGCTTATCGCAGATGCTAGATTTACACGCAAGATAGCGATACAGAAGTGTTATTTTACTTTCCGATAATTCTAATGGTACTGATATTTGAGAGGACAAGCAGCTGCTAGTGACCATTATAATCATAAGGTCTTTCCTTTATGCGCCGGACTTTGTAGATTGAAAACATCCTCATTCTAACTTCATTCACCTCGACAGTTTCATATTACATCGCTAACGGCAGAATTATTATGGCCAAAGCAATTAGCATTCGCACACTTTCAGTTATTATAAACGAGGTTCCTGTAAGGTTCAATAAATATAAGCTTGGCAATTGCACAAATAATTTATTTAAAAGGTCATTGATAAGAACACAGTGATAACTAAAATCTTGAAAATAAAATTCAACAGACTCTTAATGGCGTCTAAAACAAATGTAAGGTATTAATATGGATTATGTTCTCACAGCAATATTAATTGTTCATAATTATTAGTGAATCTGTTTAAAAAAAATCATAGCTTTCTCTGTAATAAAAAGTATTTTGGGAAAATGAACAAATGTGTATGACAAATACATCAACCATGAAATAGGCCAGGAACAAGGAAACAAAGTTGAGAGTATATTTACATTTCGCACTGACCTCTCCACCTCTAATTAAAGTATGTTGGTGTATTATAATATCAGTGTTGCTATGGATGTAAACCTCTCTTCATCTTTACAGATGTTTATGACGCAAAACATTCTATGAAATGTGCAAAAAGCATCTAAATTCAGCAGTAAAAAGAATACAGGCCATCTTAATCATTTTCAAATAGTGCTAAAAGGCCTCTTGGAGTTTTTTCTCTTCCTGGCCACAAAGTCTGCATCACTTTCTAATCACTCAACGCAAAATTTGATCCAGGGTACACCATACTTCCTCCACTTTCTATCACCAGATCTGTTGTCCTTAGCTTCCTCTTGAATCTCAAGAAATTATCAACTCCTTGAGAGATGTCGATTCTCAGTTTTTTCAGAGAGATCAACTTGACAAGAGAATAGACTAGAGGGGTTGTAAACTGGCATGTTAAATGCAAAGTGTGCACTTTAGAAAGACTCGACAACAGGTTATGTCTCCTGCAGATATGAAATGGATCTGTTAATCTCAAGTCAGGGATCTCGAGTACCTTAAGATTTGGGGATGAATGGATTAAAGTGTCTAACAAAGCCGCTGGTGCACCATAGTCCATATCTAATCGCCATTGTTTTAACTCATTTTCAATCTGCTTTAGGTCTGTCCCATAGCTTGATGTACCACCTGGTCTCAATGTTTTTCGAAAATTGAATGCACCTATACTGGGTAAGGTTGGTTCGACATTTATATTTTCTATATGCTGAGTCGTCTTGGACTTCATATCACTTTTGCCTTGAGCCATATCCTCTGGTTTCTGGTGCTGATTCGTGCTATATCCATACTTTGCATTGCCAAAAAAGGAAAATATCTCTTTTCCGCGCTTAACAGACAGGAAAGATGGTCCTGGTGAACAATCTTCATCATCGGACTTTTCTTCGTAAGTATAAAACCCTGAACCAGTTGAAGAAAGATCGTACCTGAGAGGGCCGGGTCCAAATAGCGTCTCAAGTGATTCTGTTCTGCTTGAGTGAGACAAACTTTTGAACCAAGGGTTGATGTCAACTGAAGGGTACAAGAAGTCTCCTGATTCTTCATCATTTTCAAGGGTGTCCCGAAAACAGTGAAAAACATAATCAAGAGACTGGCCTGGTGAATATAGATATGCAGGAAGGTCTTCTCTGATGGAGTGCCGACTCATAAAATTCTGTGTCCTTTCCCGCAAGTACCGATGAACCCTGCGTTCGTTGTATGGAAAATGGTTCCATAAAGGAAAATTTGACACTTTGACAGACAGTACTTCCAGGTTTGTAAGTTCATTCAGTCTCTCCATGAAATGCCTGTATATCAAGTCCAGTCTTAGGGAAAGAACGTTCAGATTTGGACAGCTGTTCAAGATGGAATAAAGTTGCTCACCATCCCTCAGTGTGAAAAGTGGCCCATCTAAGTATAATTCTTTAAGTGCTGAACCTATGCCCTGAAATGTTGATGCAAGTCGTTCACTATCGGCAATGCTGTATAAAAGTTTCAGCCCGTGGCACTTAAACTTCTTTAGAAGGACTTCGACGAAATTTGGAAGTCTGATATCTTCATGCCCATTAAAATCAATAAATATGTAATTGCACTGTAGGAAAAGTTGAAGGCAGAACTCATGTGAAGTGGGGTCATCTCCATCTGAATCTTCCAAGTGGAAAGCTAGACCATCAAGAGACATACTAGACTGTGCCTCCTTCACAAAAAAAGGGCACCAGATCCCAGACTTCAGGATGCTGGGCATAAGACTGACCTCATCGATTGAACAGAACCATTTCGTTTTCAATTCTGGGCATAAGTATTTAAGGAAAAATACCAGCCAATTTAAGGATGGCCCACGATACTCATCTGACGAGTAAAACAAGACAGTCTTTAAATTTGGGAAAGACAGGTCCACGAGTTGCCGCTTTGTAATTCTTTTTATGATCTGCTTTTTGTTCAGTGCCCTAAAGAACGTTTTGCAGAGGGATTCTTCAACATTCACACAATCTTCACACGAAGTAATATCTATTTCAATATCTTCAATTGTAGGGCAGAAAACCTGGAGCTTTTCCAGTACAGCTTCATTGTAGGATTTGTGAAGCTGGATAAACTTGAGATTGGGAGAATATTTGAGAAGAAGAGCGAAGCTTTCAGCTTCATGAAATATTATGCAACTGCTATACAAAGATGTTATGGGAAGGGGGCCAACGACTTCCAAAAAGCGCTGTAATTTTCTGCTCACTGCATCAATGACCTGAAAAACAGAGGAATAACAAAAATTTAAAAACAGGCTACCTTAGCTAAACTTCTCATATTCCTCACTTCAGTTCTCAGAGAAAAACTGGTAATCATATTTAAAAGGCACCCTGTGAATAGCATTTCCATTGTCAAAAATTGTTTTATCATTTTCTAAGAAAGTTCTGGAACTAAATTTCTAGAACAGGGAACCCTTAAAAATCACCTGGTACAAAAACTTTATTGTCATTTTATCAAAATTCTAAAAATGTTATCAAGAAACTGATATAAAAAAAAATGGCTAAACAAACAACAGAATAAAAATTTGTCCTTACAAAGTAATTTCTGGTGGATATTTTCCCAGCTTCCAACTGGAACAGCAGCTGGAAAGTGAACAAGGTGAAGATCTGCAGATAACGTGCGCCTTCCATGACTTCCGAGTGGTAATCTAGTATGTCTGCTATGGCTTCATTAACAATAATCCTGACGAATGACCCTTTGTAACCAAGCCACGGATAAGTGCCATCCCAAAAGAAGGTCTTGAGCCGAAGGAGATAATTCTGAACAGGTAAAGGTTTCATATTTACATCATCCATTGAAAACTACAGAGGAAATGTTCACGTCAATTTTATTACACAGACGATCTGTCATTATATCAGTTAATACAAGAAGCAAAACTGGTCTTTTATAACATCTCATATAAACATCCATGAAATTCTGTTTCATTATGGTAACCTGATTACTTACTAGCAAAAAATCAGAGCTTGGTACAGTTAGGTCTGGAATTTTCTGGGAATCACAGAAATACAACTCTATGAGTGGCAGTGCTCTGAGGGCAATACCATTGGCAAACTCCTCAGCACAGAGCTTTTCCAGTCTTCTAGGGGCTTTTCCAGCAGGATATTCTTCTTCCAGATTCATTCCAGACTGGGCTTTTCTTGAAGTGTTCGATATAATGTTATGATATAAAAAACTACGCACAATTCATTAGTTACCATTTATGAACAATATACTGCCTTTATTTACAGAAACATGATGTAAATATGATCAGTTATTGTAAAAACTATGATAATATTAATCCAAAGAACAAAGACATGTTACAGTATGACACATAACTTATGTCAGAAACTTTAAATATTATGTTATACTGTATATAAAATCATATTGCTAACCATAAAAAGACCTAATCTTCTTTCAAGCAAATTTGGAAAGTTGCAAACTCTTAAACCAATGATAAGAATTCATCTTGAAACTTGCAACGTTTTGTGTACTTCAACCCATTTCTGTTAATAATACATAGATGAAGGGTTTCCTGCCTTTTTTACTTTCTCAGTCTATTTTTTCTTAATCAGCCATTACTCTCTTATGAAAAGCGAACACAGGAGACTGAATATTATACAAGCATAGCTAACCACTTATTGATCTAGTATATGTAGGCTATCTCCTAAGGCTAAGTCTAAAAATGCACGTATTACATTATATCCAGTCAGAAACATTGATGGTTCATTTGTGTAATCAGTGCTAATCACTAAAACTGTAAAACACAAATGTGTTAATAGCATACAGGAATGCTTCCTAGCCTAATCTTACCTAACCTACCTAACCTTGAGTCCTGAGTCATACTTGTCTACAGAAGGCTTCATAGAGTAAAATACAAGGACACTTCCTATCTTAGGCTGCATGATCTTAACCTTACCAACACACCTGGAATTATAGTGAAAATACAGACTGGTATTTACTTGAAAGTCCCTAAAACTTCACAAAGACTGCAAACAGTTATAAACATACTTGTAACATTGATGATACTGAAATAGATATTGATATATATATTTACCAAATGGGATCTCAGGCTAGGGATGTTGTTAGGATAGGCTAGGTTAGGTTGGAGTGTCTTGTAAGCTGGTTAAGGTTGTCAAGTATGAATTCTCCATAAGCTTCCCTACTTGTTTTGGACATAATCTTACAAATTCTCAAGAACTGCAAAGTTCAAGAACCTCAACGATAGGGCATTCCTAAAGTGGGACTCATGTTAAAAAGAGGAAGGCATGTCTGGACAATAAACGAAGACACCAGCAAACTCTAGTGAATGCGCATCAAGATTAATATGCAAAATTCACATGATTATCATTGTTATCAACAATGAATAATATTAATGATAATAACTAAATTACAAATTGAACAATATTCTATAATAGTACACAGGATTTAAGCATTGCTGAGGGTTACAACTTAATTTATACTACCAATGGGCCACCAGTGGATATAATGATAAAATTATTTTTTGTTCATTTGGTTTGGTATAATGTCCAAAATATTTTCTCTGGAGCGACTTGAAAACCGTTGACGGCTGCCTAGCCTGCTGAAAAATACTGGGTTAATGAGTCAGTGACAGTGGCCAGTAATGTGGTGAGTCACATAGTTAAAAAAAATTATTTAAACTTTCCGAGGGCAAGTTGAATGCCGCAACCTCGGTTAAATTAGGTTAGGTTAGGTTAGGTTAGGTTAAGTTGTAACCCTGCAATTACCATAACTGCTGCCTGGTACCCAGTTAGCAGACAATGTAACAGTCACCAGCTAATATTAGGTATTTGGTCAGCTGTTGATTCTCAAAACTGCATTAAATCTGGAAAGGACTGAACTCTGATAGCCTAGCAACTAAGATAAATCCCCATTTTAATATACAACAATGGAAACCTAATTTAATCCAAAAAAAAAAAATCAAGATAAACGAGGTTAATTTTCGAAAATACCTATTGCAGGTCTAGTAATCAAGGTATTTATTCAAATTTACAAGCATGTAAAGTGAAAGAAGAAAACTGAGCAATTTTAATACATTTTTATCTATTTAATAATATATTTTTTCTCTTTAATATGTGAGATCTCTCCTTTCTGTATTTCCTTTACCTTCTCTTACTTCCTAATGAACACCACATTCTTTGACAGCTTGAATTTCAAGTCACTGGCCCCTTTGGAGGGCTTGTTACTTATGAATAGGGTTCATCTTCTGAATAATATATTATACCAGTAATATTCAATGAAATACTAACTACCGTTACAGACACCTTCCATCAACTAAAAATCTATGGTTTATGAGTATCTGGAGAAACAGAAATGCCATAGCAATCTATGTACAAAGTTCTACGTACTTGAAATGGAGCAATTACGAAAAAACAGTTCAGCTCTGGGCCCCTCAACAGTATTGTGTTTACGAACAGACTGCTTTGCTTTGTAACTTGACAGCACCAGTCATTCTTCTTCTTTAAACTTTGTTTACACTGGATAAGTTAGTGTATCTTGTTATGACTGCGGTGAAAATGGTATTTTACGTTAAACGTGCATGTTGCACTCCTTCCTTTTGACATCTATGTAGCTATACCTTGATAACCGATGGTTTCAAATGTGCCATGTTTTCAATTTTTTTTCGCGTTAAAATGTGTTCGGATACTCTCCACTCCCTTTCCAGCATATATATATATATATATATATATATATATATATATATATATATATATATATATATATATATAAATATTAACGATACAAATTCCTTGTTGTACAAAGCTTTTCAGCCATCTGCTGCACATGTGCTCGTTATCAAATCTTGAGAGTAACGTAACCGTCAGTTGCTTTTTCTAGACCAGCAGCTCCAGAATCTCTGGAAAGGCTTCTGGGTGTGACACCAAGGGCGATGGATGGTGTCATAAACCTCCTCCTGACCTGAGGGTTGCCATATGAAGGTCTACCATAACCCTAAAATATTTTAGCTTGATTCTGAGTCTTATCCTGATTTACATAATTTGGATTGGTGTATGTATATGTGTGTGTATATATATACTGTATATATATATATATATATATATATATATATATATATATATATATATATATATATATATACATATAAATAATCAACACACAATCACATGTGGAACAGAAATAAATTTTGACACACACACTATATATATATATATATATATATATATATATATATATATATATATATATATATATATGTGTGTGTGTGTGTGTGTGTGTGTGTGTAACATAAGGTTTTATTAATAATATACTAAGAAAGTGAAGCGTAAAAAATATGTCAGTACTACCTACTAGCATTTCAGGATTACATCTGCCTTCATATGAAAATGAGTTACTGATATTTTTCTTGCGTCGAGTCTCTCTCTCTCTCTCATTCTCTCCGCTTCTCAGCAGTACAAAGACGTCTTCCGATATGCGGAGAAAAATTTACGAGCCCCGTCGCAAATTTATGAGAATGCAAGAGTTCTTCGTGACTGAATTCCTTTGTCGAATGAAATCGTAAATTGCCGCTGGGAGAAGGCAACGCGTTACCAATATTTCTCCGGCAATGAAAAGAATCGTCGGCTGATAGTTTTGTTGCGTCTTTGGTCGACAGGCTGAGCGATCGTATCAATCTTTCTTTCCTTCTCTCTCTCTCTCTCTAATATCAATATTTTTTTTTCTTACTGTGTGACGAGGGCGGTAATACAGGGTGAATAATTGTTTATCGTGGCCTTGTCTGAAAAAAATTAAAGTAAAAATGCGCCGAAGTTTCTTCGGAGCAATCGAGTTTTTTGTACAGCTTATAATGCTGTCTGATACTATCAGCCATGGTCCATGAAACTCCCAGCCGCGGCCTGTTTGATTCTCAGGTAATCTCTCTCTCTCTCTCTCTCTCTCTCTCTCTCTCTCTCTCTCTCTCTCTCTACGTGTGTGTATGAACCAAGATATTTCCTTAGTGAGGTAAATATTCACTCCATTTGTTCTCTCTCTCTCTCTCTCTCTCTCTCTCTCTCTCTCTCTCTCTCTCTCTCTCTCTCTCTCTGTATGAACCAAGATATTTTCCTAGTGGGTAAATATTCACTCCATTTGATCTCTCTCTCTCTCTCTCTCTCTCTCTCTCTCTCTCTCTCTCTCTCTCTCTGTGAGTGAGTGTGTGTGTGTGTGGGTATGAAACAGGATATTTTCCTAGTAAGGTTAAATACCAATCCATTTATTCTCTCTCTCTCTCTCTCTCTCTCTCTCTCTCTCTCTCTCTCTCTCTCTCTCTCTCTCTCTCCGTACGCTACGTATCTTCATTAATACCTGACTCTTCCCTTTATATTTTCCCCCACCGTCCCCACCCCGAGCAATCACACGCCGGCAATTCGAGTCCGAATTCCGTCGTAAAACGGCGATCATCGTTGGAGAGATCTTTCCAACACAAACATGGGCCGAGTTGAACTTCTATCCCTGACTGAATGCGATTACTTTCCTCGTTGCATAAAACTGTTTTGTTTACAAGACAGCAGCAGCGATCACCATAGGGAGACGACTATACTTTGACCCCATTTTGGATGAGGTTCGTTCACTGCTCCCAAGAATTAAAAGGATACCTCACCGATGGGATTTTTTGAGAGAGAGAGAGAGAGAGAGAGAAGAGAGAGAAGAGAGAGAGAGAGAGAGGATATCTCACCGATGGGATTTTGGGAGAGAGAGAGAGAGAGAGACCTGAGTATTTTCTTTGAATAGAAGTTTTGCCAAGCAAGAAGGCAAAACTACTCAGGCTAGAGGGCTACAAATTGGTATGTTGATCATCCACCCTCCAATCATCTATCATACCAAATTGCAGCCTTTTAGCCTCAGTAATTTTTATTTTGTTGAAGGTTAAATTTAGCCATAATCGTGCATCTGGCAACGATATAGGACAGGCCACCACCGGGCCGTGGTTAAAGATTCATGGGCGCGGCTCACACAGCATTATACCGAGACCTCCGGAAGATAGATCTGTTTTCGGTGGCCTTGATTATACGCTGAACAGAAAATTCGGTTGCGCCGAAGAAACTTCGGCGCATTTTTTACTTGTTGCCAATAGCTCCTTACTAAAAGATTGAGATATTAATGGAAAAAGAATCGTGTTTTTCTTTCTTATACCCAGGGTAAAAATTATTAGATATTACTGAGTATCGAAACTTAATAAATGGATATACACTTAGGTAACAGAAAACCGTTTTTCAAGAAAATACTAAATCTTGTCATCTGAATTCAACAAAAGTAGATAATAACCCATAATTGAATACACCAGTTGCTATATTTGCATATAAAAAAATAAAAAAAGAAAGGGAGCCCTGAATTTATTCAGAATCACTATATATATGCCAATGAACTGCGTTTTCCATAATAACTTTCCGAATTCTGACTGGAAATCCAATATTTTTGCTTTGAACAAGTTATTTGAATTTTTCCTGTCGCAGCGAGTATTAAAATGAATTTATTCTCTAATACTGGAGATTTAAACCCGACAAAAGTTATATGAGAGCTGATAATACGTATCGTTATTTTGCGATATTAGAGTGGAATGACGTTCGCATTTGATACTGGCGTGAGCGTATGTTTTGTACGAGCTTGTAGAGCGCTGGAACCCGGCGCTGCTGTCTCCCCTACACTCACGATCCCCTACCTACCCCGCACCAACCCAGAGCGGACAAACGGGTTTGCAGGAGGACGGTGGATGTCTCCCCTACCCTCTCATTCCCCTACCTACCCCGTTTGCAGGAGGAGAGTGGATGTCTCCCCTACCCTCTCATTCCCCTACCTACCCCGCCCCACCCGGGGCGGACACACAGGTTTGCAGGGGGTGGGTGGATGTGTCATGTCTCCCCTATTGTCACCCGGGAGGAGGACAAAAAGATCCATTCGGATGTAATTATTATAGATTGGATTTTACTCATGTCCATTCAAATTAAACCTCTTATAAAAAAAGGCTTAATATGTTTTTTCATATCTAAAAAGTATTAGTGCATTTTGTTTTACTGTTTTTTTTCGTTTGTATTTTACTTATCATATGCTTGAAACGCATGGAAGTAACAGGAAAATAAGACTAAGAGAAATGTATTAACCTACGCTCTAGTTAGTCTCTTTATTCTTATTTTATTTATTTATTTATTTTTTTGGGGCCATCTCTCACTGTTTTCAGAAATGAAAAGACGTAATGACCGAGTTTAACGACTTGATTCACGTTGAATTAAATAAACTATTAAGCATTTATGAATGAAGTTGATATGAATATGCAAACAGATTTACTATTTTCAGGATGGCCACTTAGCAATAGAGGAAAAATTGAATCCAAAAAATCTATATATTAAGCACGAAACACAGCAAGCACTTCAAGCAAAAATTTACAACTTCAGCAACATTCACTGCTTGCATTTCCTTTTCATTTCCCCTACGTGTTTAATCTCGAAATGAAATCCCCGAGCCTTAAATAAAAAAAAAAAAAAGTGTAGCTCAGAAGTCATATCCTGCAAACGTAATATGAATTCGGAAAGCATAAAAAGGTCGGTTGTGCGAAGCGCGCAATATACCACTCCCTTCTAATAAACAGGTTCATGATGTCTCTTCGGGTCCAAATTTCACGGGGGAAAAAGAAGAGTCTGTTCCTGCTATAATTAAAACATGGCTGTTCCTTTCAGAGTTGACAACAGAAAGTAATTTGGAGAAGCTGACGCGGCTTAATTATTTTATATGAAATAACGAGGCATTAAACTGCTGCCATTGGTTTCCTTGAACTGCAATGAATTTCTTCAAACATTAATTGAAAGTAAGAATAACGTAAAAGGTTGCAGTTTCTGGAAACCGGTGAAATGCAACGGGAAGGGAGCCGAGTGTTGGAACATTAATGGGTTAATACTACAATCATGAATAGAATGCAGCTACATTAAGAGCCCGAGGAAGAAAAAAGAAGGAACTGAAAACCAAGTGTTGAAGCATTAGCGTTTTAATGTCAGAATCATTAAATGGAATGCGGATATATTAAAAGACTTAAAAATGACATGGAGTAATGTGGTTGGTATTAGTGTTGGTCTTAGGTTCAAGATCAGATCCAGCAGGAATATAATTGTTTGAAAATGCATATGCTTCAGATGTATATGATTTCTCTGACAGATTGGACTGTTACCCATCAGCACTGTCTGGTATAAGGCCGTCGGAGTTAATAGAATATGAGTTAATGAATAGGAACTAAACTGAATATAGAATTTAGGCCAAAGGCCAAGAACTGGGACCTATGAAGTCATTCAGCTGAAATGGAAATTGACAGTAATAGGTTTGAAAGGTGTAACGGGAGGAAAACCT